>NC_134404.1:178758087-179021413 GCF_038048845.1 Mixophyes fleayi
TATTTCAGATACCAATATCAAAGGGCCTTATAATATCAGAGGGCCTTATAATATCACACCCATACAAAAAAACAACTAATCCCTATAAAACCGAAAATAGAGGGCTATATAAAATGGAACCATTTAACAGGACTAATCCTCTGTCAGAAACCATTTTAGTTCAAAATCTTGGCTTAGACCTTCTGGGGATAATGTACCTAAATTTTAAATCCATTTCATTTCACGTTTTGCCAGGGATATTGAGGTATCTCTCTTTCTCCAATTACTCTCAACTTTATCAATTGCTAGAAAGTTTTTTATACCACTACCAGAACAATTATGAACACGTTTAAAATGAGCAGACACCGAATGATTCTCGAATCCCTTCTTGATGTTTTGTAAATGTTCGGATAATCTGACCTTTAATGGACGCGAGGTCAGAGATACCTCAATATCCCAGCCAAAACGTGAAATTAAATGGATTTACAATTTGGGTACATTATCCCCAGAAGGTCTAAACTAGAGATGGGCGGGTCCGGTTCTCCGAGAACCGAACCCACCCGAACTTTGGGTATCCGAGTACCGAGCTGAGCAGCTCGGTACTCTCCCGCCCATTCCGAATCCAAATCGAGGCCGAACGTCATTGTGACGTCGTCGGATCTCGGGGCTCGGTTCTCGCGATACTTCAACTTTATAAATACACGCCTCCACAGCAATCCATCGCCATTTGACAGAGGGAGAGAGCAGGGTGTAGTCATAGGCTAATTAGAGCAGGGACAGAGAATACGATATTGTTCTTGCAATTGCTCTAACCAAAATCGCTAGTGCAGAGAGGAGGATAGAGGTTTATTATTTTTTCTTCATATTTGGCACTCCCCAGCGCTTTTGGGGTGTCCCCCATAATTGTGCATAAATATTTCTGGCTGTCAAAAGTCATATCTGTCAGCAGTATCTACTAAATAATTTTTAGCACTCCTCAGTGCTTTTGGGGTGTCCTCCCTAATTGTGCATTAATATTTCTGGCTGTCAAAAGTCATATCTGTCAGCAGTATCTACTAAATAATTTTAAGCACTCCTCAGTGCTTTTGAGGTGTCCTCCCTAATTGTGCATTAATATTTCTGGCTGTCAAAAGTCATAACTGTCAGCAGTATCTACTAAATAATTTTTAGCACTCCTTAGTGCTTTTGGGGTGTCCTCCTTAATTGTGCATTAATATTTCTGGCTGTCAAAAGTCATATCTGTCAGCAGTATCTACTAAATAATTTTTAGCACTCCTCAGTGCTTTTGGGGTGTCCTCCCTAATTGTGCATTAATATTTCTGGCTGTCAAAAGTCATATCTGTCAGCAGTATCTACTAAATAATTTTTAGCACTCCCCAGTGGTTTGCGCTCAGAATGGATTCAAAGCAGTCCACATATGATCTGAATGAGCAACCAGGTTCTGTCACCAGTCCTGATGTTAGTGTTCCCAGTACGTCATCTGGCCAAGGCGATGTCAAACAACAGAGTGTTTTCAAATTAGTGCAAAAAACAAAAACCAAAAAAAAATTTACTGTATTGAAGCGAAAAAGAAGTGTAACTGAGCAAAAGTTAAGTGACGATAAAAAAAAAATTGCAAGCATGCCATTCTACACACGCAGTGGCAAAGAGAGAATGAGGCCTTCACCTTTGGCTATTAGTGGCAGATCCCAAAAAGTTACCCAGCCTACAATTGGTGCACAACTACTGTTACGCGTCAAAGCCGAGCTGCAAGATAACAGTGAGGCATTACAGGAGAATATTTGCTCTGATTCACAAATGACAACAATCCCTGTGGAGAGTCCATCCAACAGTGGGATGTCTAATCGTGAGCATTCTGCTGATGTGTGCCTTAATAGCCCGAGTGTAGCCGGTGATACCCAAATTGAGGATGATCTTTGGAATTAGAAGAGCATGAGGGGGAGATTTGTGTAGGCGACGAGGGCGCTAATGATGATGTTGATGATTATGATGCAGACAGATACCAAATTGCCTTTCTCAATTTCTATTTATATTCTAGATTATATAACGGCTGAATAGTTTTCTATTTTACTCCTAGTGGAGAGAGGATCTGATGCAGACAGATACCAAACTGCCTTTGTCCATTTCAATTTATATTGTACAGTATATAACAGCTGAATTTATTAGTATTTTATACAAGTGGAGGGGGGCCTAGAGAGACAGAAACCAAACTGGCTTTCTCCATGTCAATTAATATTGTACAGTCTATAACGGCTCGATTTTTTTGTATTTTATACAAGTGAAGGGGGGCCTAGAGAGACAGAAACCAAACTGTCTTTCTCCATGTCAATTAATATTGTACAGTCTATAATCGCTGAATTTTTTAGTATTTTATACAAGTGGAGGGGGGCCTAGAGAGACAGAAACCAAACTGGCTTTCTCCATGTCAATTAATATTGTACAGTCTATAATGGCTGAATTTTTTGGTATTTTATACAAGTGGAGGGGGGCCTTGAGAGACAGAAACCAAACTGGCTTTTTCCATTTCTTTACATATTTAACTATAAGTGTAGGGTGTAATATACATTCAAAGACGATGGCTGCATTGCCAATATGCATAGATGGAGAGGAAGACAATCTGTTTTGTGTGTAGAATAGGCCTACCAATGAAGAATTAAACTGTTTTTTTGGATGATTTATTACCTCAACAATTAGATTACTTGTCTCTAAAACAGTTGGAGCACTAAATTGGGTTAATTTAGGCCCAAAAACATGGATTTTCCAAAAAAATAGCAAAACAAAACCAAACAAAACCAAAACCAAAACCAAAACACGCAATGGCAGTTTTGCAAAACCAAAAACAAAACCAAAACACGACGGTAATCCAGATCCAAAACCGAATCCAAAACCAAAACACGGGGGTCAGTGACCATCTCTAGTCTAAACCAAGATTTTGAATTTAAATATTTATTATCATGCCCTCTCTTGAAAAACAAAATATCACTTTCTCACTTTTGAATTTATGTCCATAAATCATGCTCTTTCTAGCAGTTATTTTGCATTCAATATGGAACATCCTTTGGATGAAAATAACTTCCATCTACATTGTACTCCATCCTTCCATGCTGATGGGCATGCCTGTAAAATCTGGTGCTTTGGTACTAAACAGTTACATGTGCCTCCTCGTGTTTCCTCCTCTGGAAATTTGGAAAACATTATATAGATTATGTAATATATATATCTCCATATATACAGTTTATTAAGAGCATCATGAACATAACACAATAATAATATAGTAACATAATTGGTGTCATCACAAGCTGAACAAATTGGTACCAGAGGATATTATGACATGATCAAATTAGATAAAGTAAACAGAAACTGAAGGCCATGAGCCACTGATGCTGTCTTTTATTTTTACTTGAGGAAGGGTGTTGGGGGATGGAGTAGGAAGGGGGCATTGGGGAGTATAGCCACGCAGGTGAAAGCTTAATAGAGGTGGTTTAGCCATCAGGCTAAAGGGACCACAAGATAGATGGTGGCAACTATAAGGCTGGAATACAAATTAAGCAGAATTTGGTTATGCAAAGAGGAACTATACAGTCTGCTTAAGCTTTGTTGCAGAGTATTACTACATGGGGAGCTATATCCAGGGATGGATCATTCAGCACTATCTGAAAGTGAGACAGGCATTATTGGGAGCCATCAACTGATGGCTACACTGCTATCCACTGGAAACACATACAAGTTTATTATAGGCCTGCATCCAGGAGTAGCACTGACTATTGTCATTGGTGACCACAAGCCACACAGGTCAGTGTCCAAATTGGGGAAGGGCTGAACTGTTGTTTATGTATTTGGAGCATTGTTACTATGAAAATCCATATTTCCCAACATTTATAAAAGCAAATGTGGAACAAAGTAAGTCAAGCCCAATACACCCAAACTACCGCCCGATCCACCGAAATATGTAGAGTTTCTACCCAATCCCATCCACTTTGATGGAGCTCTGCCCATGTTAGTGCAATCCCTACCAGCCTTTTGAGGTTCGAAAACTGGAACTGTACTGCTAAAATTGGGACAGTTGGGGGATAGGCATATACTTTTCAAAAATCTACTCTTCAGTTACCTATCCACTTTTGCTCTGTACTTGTATTCCTGACGCATTGCTGATTCAGGATCCCAGCAGTGGTTGAAGGCACTCTAAATACATTTAACCCCACTCTCTCACTTAGTGAAGACTTTTACACCACATATACTATTAATACTCAAAGACTACATAATGTTTTATTTCTGAGAAAACAAGTCAACATTACTGTTTAATAAAAGGAACCAATACAGTTTTTACTGTGATGCAGTAGAAATTTATTTTAGTAAGAAAGTAAGTTAAAAATAAGGAAGTTGATTTAAACTGGAATAATATACCAATCTAGAAAAACAATTTTGTAAATAGTGTTAATGGTAAAAAAAATATTCACATTGACCTTAACATTTAAAATGGTTTTCAAAAATTCTTTGTATGAAATAGAAAATCAAGGTTACTAATAGTTCATTTTTAATTTACTTAATCTTAACCTTTAGGTACAGAAAAAATAAAAATAAAGTTCAGTGTTTTCTATAGCCCTGGGAGATGCCAATGTTTTCTGACTTTTGTCTTAGTTGACATATTTGGAGAAAATGGAGAAAAGATCTGGAAAATGTCACCTGGATTTCAGCATTGATAAATGATATCTCACACAACATAAGCTATTAATTTTAAATAGGACCCTGCCACACACAGGAAGAAAGAATGCTCTAGTACACAAACAAATGGGTTTTGCAATACATACGTAAATAAGGCAGAATTTACACAGAGCACATGTGTTTGTAGGGAAAGTATATTTTAATTTGGCTATTGCTATGTATTTAACTGAAAAACAAGTTTCTGTGAGATAGATTAAAGCTTTTCTTTTATAGATATTTTAATTTATGTCATAAATAAAGGTTATGATCAACAAACACATATGCAACTTTAAAAGTTACTAACCAAAATTATTTATGTATACATAATATAAATAAAAGAAAAAAAATCACAGAACCGCTTCATTACATTACTTGTCTGTTTGGCCAGACACACGGCACGTTAATAGAAATGCAGGGGTTCCTATCTGCACTCCCTTGAGGGATGAAGGAAAATAGCTGCCAAAAAGGAGAAAAGAATAGGAAACCTCCAATCCTATTATACATACAAATCCAACCAAAACCTCCTAGGTGCTTTAGACCATTAGAGAAAGGTGTATGAATGTATAAGTCAAAATAGAGATTTGTTACTACATACTTGAATAAGTGATTGTGCATTAGAACATGGATAAGATTGAAAAATGTAATTGACAATAGGAATAGCTTCTGGCCAGGAAGCAAACAATAAAAACAAAAATAATAACAAAAAAGCATGCATGTAGCCTGGGTCGTAGGAACAAAAATTTTCATGGGGGGCAAAAGGCTAAGGACTACTGAAGGGCTTGGGACCCCTTTTTCTTGCGCATGGTATCTTGTTTTTTGGCAGTTGTAACAGTGACTGTAGATATACAAAGACTCCCAATCCTATGTTATTTTTTGTCAGTGTTTCAGGGGTTGGCCAAAAATGTATTTATATATTATTAAATATATATTATTATTATTTATTATTATTATTATTATTATTATTATTATTATTATTATTATTAATAATAATATTAATTACCAATAAGTACAATAGCTGTTAGAAAGACAGATAAATTAAATTGTTCATCTTAAAAATTTACATTTTCATAGTCAGTAACCTAGTTTTTATTCAGATTTCGTTGACAGCCTAATCTCATTTGATTGGGAACATTTTTAAATCTATAGTCACTGTCTCACTGTTTTTTAAATAAACAAATCAGTCTGAATTATATCTATACTAATGCATTCTATATCAAAGAACATTTGGTAGTTATACTAGGACAATCTATCATTTAAAAAAATTCACAAGTTTGAAACAGATACCATGACTTCAGAAAGTAGTATGAAGGCTTTAGTGTAGAAGTTCATGGGTGAGGGGCAAAACACAGTATTTGCCCACCCAGCAAAAATCATGGGAGGGCAGCTGCCCCCACTGCCCCCTGGTTCCTACATTCCTGCATGTTGCAAATGTCTGGGTAACATAAATAGAATCAATAGAAAAAATGTTTCCAAATGTCACGATGGCACAGATAAAAGTTGGCTAAGATAAAACTCTAAACCAGAGGGTGATTGTTTTTAAAGGAGTCAATTCTCTTAGTTGGTGAGTGAGTCTGCAGGCCTCGAGGAGAAATAAACAGGCACTTGTATTGTTACCAAGAAAAATCCTTGATCCGCTTTGTATTAAATACAGGAGAAGTTCAATTTTCAAATCTCTGGTCGTAGAAACAATCATGAAAGTCCAGTGTAAATTTTTCTCCAGCCATGTCCATGGCGGCGATGTGTGTTCAGCAGGAGATGCCTAGCGATCATGTGACCACACTGATCTGCTTGTCCGTGCAGCTGGATCAATAAGGTTGCAGAGTATAGCCGGCTATAACAATGCTGATACAATAAGGTAACCAAGTGCTGTTGGTAGTGCAATTAAAGTCAGATGCATTAATCAGATATAGTTCAGATATTCGATATGGTAAAGTAATACAACTTACGCGTTTCGCCCCTGAAAGTAAAGGGCTTCCTCAGGGACTGTTTCACCAACTGAAAATGCAGGTTTATAAGGTCTCCTGACCGTCCGAAGTGGTGTTTAATTACCAATTAACACGGAGCAGCTGTATTTGTTAAAACACGTGTCCATAGTTCTTTTGGCATTCTGACAGTATAAACAAGTACGATATCCATATTTCTGTAGAGATAGTGTCCATTATAGTCCATCAAACTTTTATCCTACTAAAATAGTAAGTAGGAATATCATGGATCACTTTGCAGGATATAGGGTTTATTACTTTTTATACTTCCAAAAAATAAAGCTAATAGTGTCATAGCCTTAAGTAAATAGGAGCTTTTTGAAAGGAAGTACCCCTTTAGAATGTATTATAAACATAAGTCTTATCCAGATTTATCATATTAAAGGCCATAGTGCTTGTTTCTTGACCATACATGAATTCATATGTAAACATATGAAATTGAATAATAACGTTGTGATGTAGCTGGACATGTCATGTTCAATTTTCACCAGACAAAAAAGTACCTAATTCAAAGTCCACATTCAGAACCTTATGGGAGAGGGTGCCCAAATAGTATATCCAATGGCCCTCCTCTTTTGATATTTTTTCCAAATAATCCCTCCCTCTCCAGTTTTTAGGGACTTTTTTTTATTCCCAGAGATTTTAAAAGGTGGTCTTTTTGGTAAAATGTTTTGGTTTTGGTTTTGTTTGGTTTTGTTTTGCTATTTTTGATTTGGTCTAAAATAAGCTAATTTAGTGCTCCACCTGTTTCTTGGATAAGTAAGGTTATTGTAAAGCTAATAAATGTTGAAAAAAACAGTTTAATTCCTGGTAGGCCGTCATTAATTCTACACACAAACTAGATTGTCTTCCTCTCCATCTATGCCTATTGGCAATGCAGCCATTGTCTTTGGGTGTATATTACACCCTACACTTATAGTTAAATATATAAAGAAACGGACAAAGGTAGTTTGGTTTCTGTCTGTATAGGCCCCCCTCCACTTGTTGAAAATACTAAAAAAATTTAGCCGTTATAGACTGTACAATATAAATTGAAATGGACAAAGGCAGTTTGGTTTCTGTCTCTATAGACCCCCCTCCACTTGTAGAAAATACTAAAAAAGTCAGCCATATAGACTGTACAATATAAATTGAAATGGACAAAGGCAGTTTGGTTTCTGTCTCTATAGGCCCCCCTCCACTTGTTGAAAATACTAAAAAATTCAGCCGTTATAGACTGTACAATATTAATTGAAATGGACAAAGCCAGTTTGGGGTCAGTCTGTGTATGACACCCTACCCTTATTGAGAAATTGGCAAAACAGCAGCTATTCAAGACGGTATGTGATATAGAAATGCCCCAAGTCCCTTTCCTATTTGGGGGTAGATTGCACCCTACACTTAAATAGAAAGTTTTAAAAAGATGTTATTGTCATCATCTTCAGCTTCATCCTCACCCTCATCAGTGTGTACGTCATCATCATAGACTATCAATTCATCGCCGCTTGAATCCGCCATTAGAGAATAGTCAGTGCTTGGATGTCTTTGATGGTGAAGGCCTTCCTCGTGGAAGATGTAGTTCATTTTTATAAACATCATTTTCTCCACAGTTTTTGGAAGTAACCTCCTACGTCGATCACTGACTAGGTTCCCGGCTGTGCTGAATACTCGTTCATAGTACATACTGGAGGGTGGGCAGCTTAGGTATTGCAAAGCAAGTTTGTACATGGGTTTCCAAATGGCCTGCTTTTCTTCCCAGTAAGGAAAGGGACTGTCTGACATTTCCATATCAATTACCTCTTGAAAATAATCCTCCACCATCCTTTGCATGTTAATACTCGGATTGGATGGAGTTATGGGCAAGGTCACACATTTTTTTTAAAAATTCTTCAAACCAGCCCAGATGTTAAACTGTTCTGGTCTGCCCTCTGCGTCTTCCCTTTTTTTGAAAAATTTAATTTTTTACGAGTAACAGCTGCTTGAAAAACTGAAGGAGGACACGTCTTCAAGCCAAGGCCCAGTTCAGCAGACAACTTGCTGAGCAATAACTCCTTGCAAAAGTTCACATCTCACTCATTTTGAAGCAAAGACTCAATGTAGGTCTTAAACCTTGGATCAAGCACAGTGGCCAAAACGTAGTGATCCGAGTTCAAGATTTTAATAACTTGAGGATCATTGTGAAGCGAATTAAGTACTTGATCTACAAGGCCAGCATACGTTGCGGAATTGCTAGCTTTCATCTCCTCCTTCAGTTTCTCAAGCTGCTTTTCCAATAGTCTAATTAAAGGAATGACTTGGCTCAAGCTAGCAGAGTCTGCACTCACTTCACACGTCACAACTTCAAATGGTTTCAGCACCTTGCACAGCACTGAAAGGATTCCCCACTGTACAAGAGTGAAATACATCCCCCTCCTTTCCCAATGTCATGGCTTGTGCAATATGCTTGGATGGCTTTGCGCTGTTCCTCCATCCTCTGAAGCATGTACAGGGTGGAACTCCACCTAGTTACCACCTCTTGCTTAAGTTGGTGGCAGGGCAAGTTAAATTGTTCTTGGAGCTGCTGCAATCTCCTACATGCTGTGGCAGAATGCCTGAAATGGCCTGAAATTTTATGGGCCACCGAAAGCATCTCCTGCACCTCACGGTTATTTCTTAGGAAGCTCTGCACCACCAAGTTGATGGTGTGAGCAAAACAGGGAATGTGATGGAATTCACCCAACTGTAATGCTCGCACTATATTGTTGGCGTTATCAGAAATTACATATCCTGGGGTGAGTCCAAGTGGTATAAGCCATGTATCAATCACATCTCTTAGTTTTCGTAACAAATTGTCAGTTGTATGCCTGTTAGTGAAGCCGGTGATACAAAGAGTGGCCTGCCTGTCACAAATGTTACGTAGTGGTGTACATGCTGCTGCTGTTCCTGGTGGTGAAGGCGACTGACCAACCCAGTGGGCTGTCAAAGTCATATAGTCTTTGGTTTGGCCACTTCCACTTGTCCACATATCTGTGGTTAAGTGGACAGTGGGCAGAATGGAATTTTGCAGCGCCATCTCTACATTTTTACACACTTTTTGGTATAGTTGTGGAACAGCTTTCCAGGAAAAATGGTGTCGCGATGGAATTCTGTAACGCGGACACAAAACCTCAATTAACTGTGAAAAATCAGCTGCGTTTATTGTGGATTTTGGACGCAGATCTAACACTAACATGGTAGCCATGGCGTCTGTGATTCGCTTGGCGACTGGGTGACTGCTGTCATATTTGCTTCCCCTAGCAAATGATTGTTTCACAGTTAATTGCTGAAATGTAGGACTGCTCTTTTTCTTGCCCTTCCTCTGGGATGACGATTCACCCCCAGCAGCAGCAACAGCAGTAGCAGTGGGACTAACGCTTTCTTCAGAGGAATCAACTATAGTGCAGGAGTCATCCAGCCTTACTAAGTGGGATGCATGGCTAACTCCGAGCGCTACTAAGGATATTGATGAGGATGGTGTTGTGGGTGTATTTTGTAGCCGTCGGGATGTCGATGAGTGAAGGGTCCTAGCTGATGATGGAGTGCTTGTCATTTTTTTGGAAAAATTTTCAGCTTTTCCCAACACTTTGCCATGAACTCTCGTCAAATGGCGTAACATAGACGGGGTTCCAAGATGGTTAAAGTCCCTCCATCGACTGACTGTGGCTTGACATACACTACAAATGGCTATACAACTGTTTTCTGGATTTGGGTAGAAATAATTTCACACATAAGAAGTGGATTTTTTTGTTTTATGTCCAGGCATGACAATCGCCTTTTTCTTGTCACGTGCCAGAACTGCTGCCACTGGTGCAGGACTTACACAAACAACCTCATCCTCATTAAAATCCTCATTAGCGCCCTCGTCGCCTACACAAATCTCACCCTTATCCTCTTCTAATTCCAAAGTGGCATCCTCAATTTGTGTATCACCGGCTACACTCGGGCTGTTCAGGCACACATCAGCAGAACTGCTGAAAGGGTCCTTCTTTATGGGTACACTAACAGAATGCTCACGATTAGACATACCACTGTTGGATGGACTCTCCACAGGGATTGGTGTCATTTCTGATTCAGAGCATACATTATCCTCTAATGCCTTACTGTTTTCTTGCAGCTCGGCTTTCACGCGTAACAGTAGTTGTGCACCACTTTTGGACTCCAAATTACTTGGTCTTGCTTGGTCACGAGTGACCGTACAAGAAGAAGGCTCAGTAACATTTTTTGATCTGGCACTAATAGAGAAAGGCGAAGGCCTCATTCTTTCTTTGCCACTGCGTGTGTAGAATGGCATGTTGGCAATTTTTTTTTTATCGGCAGTTAACTTTTCCTCAGTTACACTTCTTTTTCGCTTTAACACAGTAATTTTTTTTTGGGTGTGTGTTTTTTTCCCTGATTTAAAAAGGCTATTTACTTTTACATAGGCTTTACCAGATGACGTACTGGGAACACTACCATCAGGACTGGTCTGCTCATATGTGGACTGCTTTGAATCCATTTTAATGAGCCCAAAGCACTTGTAGTGCAAAATATTGTATAGATAATGCTGCTAAATATGACTTTTGGCAGCCAGAAAAATTCTTGTATCACACTGGGGAATATGGGACACCCCAAAGCACTTGTAGTGCAAAATATTGAAAAAAAAAGCCTCCTCTAAAAATTGCTAATAGAATTGCTAGCAGAATTTCAATAAAAATTGAAAGAATAAAGTATACAATTATTGCTCTGTCTCTGCTCTAATACAGCTTGTGACCTAACCCTGCTCCCTCCCTCAGTCAAATGGCGATGGATTGCTGTGGAGGCAGGTATTTATGCATTTCAAATATCACGAGAACCGAGCCCCGAGAACCGACTACGTCACGATGACGTTTTACCTCGAATTTTGATCCCGAATGGGCGGGAGATTACCGAGCCTGCTCGGCTCGGTACTCGGATAGGCGAAGTTCGGATCTCGGGGAAGCGAGCCCGCCCATCTCTAGTAAAATGGTGGAAAGTTTATCTTCCTTTAAGAGGATAGGTCAGTGTTTCCGTTACAGTTACTATTAAATTGGGTGATGAATAACAGGGCACGTGAATGTTCTAGAATTTATATCAGAACATTTGAATTACTGCAGAGTTTAACACAGTATATGTCTTTAATCATGCATACATATGGTTATAGTGCTTAAAGTATGTACCTGCATCTGCATCTGCATTTAGGATTGTTTATTGTATTGTAGCAGTGCAGAACCTTTTAATTAGAGATGCTCACTGACCCCCGTGAATTGGTTTTGGTTTTGGTTTTGGATCTGGATTAGCTTAGTGTTTTGGTTTTGGTTTTGGCAAAACCACCTTTGTGTGTTTTGGTTTTATTTTTGGTTTTGGATCTGTATTTTTTTTAGACATATTGCTAAAATATGCTAAAATCACATAATTTTGCTCTTTTTTCGATCCTACATTATTATTAACCTCACTAACAGTAATTTAAAGTCATTTGCAGTCAATTTTGACCACCTCACAAGTCACAAAATTATTTTCATACACTTTCAAACAAAGATTGCAGCACTTCTTGCCAGTGATAAGAAAAAGGCCATTGTCATGCCTGGGCCTCAGACCAAAAATCCACCTCTTATGTGTGCAATTATTTTTATACAAATCCTGACAACAGTTGTCTAGTCATTTGTAGCGTTTGTAAAGCCACACTCAGTAGAGCTAGGGACCTTAACCATCTAGGACAGAGGTGTCCAACCTTTTAGCTTCCCTGGGCCACATTGGAAGATGACGAGTTGGTTTGGGCCGCACATAAAATACACTAACACTAACGATAGCTGATCATCCAAAAAAATATAGAAAACATAGTTAATATATTAAACTTACTTGGAAATGAAGTTAGTAAGAGTTAGGAAACCTGTTGCAGAATCATGATTAAAGCAGTGGTCCCATTACCAGCTACAATTTAACTTACCTGCATCTGCCCCTTAGTGGGGTTCGGGGAATTAAATGCCCAAAAACTTTTTTTTCCTCTCTTTCTGCAGCCATGAATCATTTTTTTTTTATTGGCAAAATGGTCACCGATATAGGTAGCATCAGGAGGAGTAATAGAAATCTACAGAGATTTAATGATAGGGTGGCGGGAAAATGGCTCATGGAGCAGCCTCCGATGAGGGTAACAGTGGGTGATATTTTCACCCTTCTCAGCACTGCACATTTAAAATGGTTTAAAATATTAAAAATACAATCATCTCTTAATATTTATATTAGATACATACAGAGAACACAGCTAGTTCATAATTGCATGGTGCAGAAAGTCCAAATTCAGAGTAACAACAATAAAATACTGCTGCTAATAGTTCGCGCGACATTCACTGCGAGCGCCGCACGGAGGAGGAGACCAGGAAGGGAGCCGGAGCGCCAGCTGACGTGACCGCAAGGTAAGTATTTTTTTTTTGCAGGATTTTTTTTTCATTAACAGCGCTGCCCCCTTGCCACAACCAAAACTCCTGCTCCTGCTGGGCCACATTTACAGGCATGCTGGGCCGCATCCTGATCTAGGATCCTCATCCATGTTACGGCATTTGAAGCGACTTCCTGGGAAGCTGTTAGGAAAATCAGAAAATTATGGTAAAAAAAATAACAACAAGCAGTCCAGCATCATCTACCTCCCTTCTCTCATCTGGATCCCAGCACCTGCAATCTACACCCCCAACACCTTCATCATCAATATCCTCACAAGTGATGGGAGTTAGTCCTGCATCCAAGTTGCTAAAGCTAGATGACTCCACTAGCCATGATTCCTCTGACGAATTATTGAGCGTTAGTCCCGCTGTTGCTGCTGCTGCTGTGGGTCCATCTTCAACCCAGAAGAAGACTACTAGTAGTTTACAACAATTGACTGTTAAACAATCCTTTGCTAGAGGAAGAAAGTAAGAAAGCGGTCACCCAGTTGCAAAGCGGATCACAGACACCATGGGGACTATGCTAGTATTAGATCTGCGTCCAATATCCACTATTAATGCAGCTGATTTTAGACAGTTGCTTGAGGTCTTCTGTTCCTATTACCAAATTCCATCACGACACCATTTTACTAGAAAAACTATTCCTCACCTCTAGCAGAAAGTTCATAAAAATGTAATTATTGGGCTACAAAATGCCATTCTACCCACTGTACACTTAATCACAGATATGGGGACAAGCGGAACTTGGCAAACTAAAGATTATATGACTGTGACAGGCCACTGGGTTGGTGATTCGCCTTCACCAGCAGGAACAGCAGCAGCATGTACCTAAGTACGTCACATTTTTCAGAAATAGGCTACTCTGTGTATCAGCGGCTTCACTAAGAGTCATACAGCTGACAATCTGTTCCAAAAAGTAAGGGATGTCATTGGAACATGGCTAATACTGCTTGGACACTCCTGAGGATATGTGATTTCTGATAACTCCACTAATATTGTTAGAGCATTACAGCAGGGGGAATTCCATCACATTTCCTGCTTTGCTCACACAATCAACTTGGTGTTGCAGAGCGTTTTAAAAAATGACAATGACATGCAGGAGACGCTGTTTGTGTCCCGAAAAATTTAGGTTCATTTTCGGGATTCTGCAACAGTATGTAGGAGAATACAGCAGGTACAAGAAGACTAGAATTTGAGGGAAATGTACTTTAGTCCAGTGAAGTAGTCACCTGTGTAGAGAGTGGAGACCCGGTTAGCTTGAGTTAAGTGATTGCCTTAAACATACATTTTGAGAAGCAGCTAGAGAAATTGAAGGATTAAATAAAACTAAGCAAATCAGCTAACTATATTGTAATTGTAGATCTAGGACTTAATTCGCTTTGCCAGGATCCAAGAGCTATCAACATCTTGTAATGACGTCTCCTCCTTCAGTTTTTCTGGCAACTGCTTCTCGGAAAAAATGTAGCTTTCCCAAGACACCCAGTGGAGATGTAGATGAGTCAGCACAACAGTTTGAATTTGCTCTGCTCTAAAAAAATTGCCCAAAAATTGTGACAGCTCTGCCATAAAATTAACTACATATTCCATGAGAAAGGCCATTATTGGCAATTACATCATAATACACAGACTTCTATGATGGTGGATTCTAGCAGTAATGAATTACTATTGTTTGAGGAAGATGTACACAATGATGAGGGTGAATATGATGACAGTGTAGATTGCAGGTGCTGAAATCTAGCTAAGAGAAGGGAGCTACCTGATGCTGGTATGCCTGGTTCACCTTTTTTAGAGAGGTTTTTTTTTCTTTAAAAAGGTACAAGCTCTTTATTTACATTTTTGTTTCCCTGACTTAAAACTACTATGCACTTGAACATAGGCTTTAGCACATGAGGTAGAGGGATTAGTATCATCATGACTGAGACTGGAGAGTGACAACAACAATGTCACTCCTCCTGTTTCAATATGAGCTAGGGCACAATACAATGGCACTGGAGACTTTGAAGTACACTGACAGCCCTGCAAATTCAGAATAAAAGCCTGCAAGGACTTGTATATTTGTTTTTCAGCAATGACAAATTCAGCAATGGAGCTCTTGTCTTTGGGTGTAAAGAACACCATACACTTATTGGTGCAAATTCAGAAAAAAAGCCTGCAAGGACTAGTATATTATATTTGTATTTCAGCAATGACAAATTCAGCAACGCAGCTCCTGTCTTTGGGTGTATATAACACCCTACACTTATTGGTGCAAATTCAAAAAAAAAGCCTGCAAGGACTAGTATATTATATTTGTATTTCAGCAATGACAAATTCAGCAATGGAGCTCTTGTCTTTGGGTGTATATAACACCCTACACTTTTTGCTGCAAATTCAGAAAAAAAGCCTGCAATGACTAGTATATTTGGATTTCACCAATGTCAATTAGCAATGCAATGGAGCTTTGTTGAACACTGCTACCACCCTCCTCCTTCATTTCTGTACATTTGCCTGCCCAACTGCTCTACACTTTATACTACCCCTTCTGTATCCCTCTCTCAAATGGCGCTAGATCACCGTGGAGGGCGTTATTTATAGATTCCAAAACTTGCGAGATCCGACAACGTCACAATGACGTTTTGCTTTGTTTTGGAATCCGAAAAAGCACGAAAGTACCAAGCCGACTCCCCTAACTTCGGGTGGGCTCGATTTTCGGGAAACCGAGCCCGCCCATCTCTACTTTTAATGTATTTGGAAATAAGGTTGTGCGGACCAACCCCATTAGAATTTTATGTATTTATCAATAAGTGGCCATAGAGCTGATCGCGGTTAGAAAAAAAATCACCAATTGCCATAATTTACTAATATAATTTGGCTGTGTAAGATGAGCAATACCGCTTCTGTTCCATGTCATATATACAGTTGAGACTCATTTTCTAAATCTAGATAACTTGCCTATGTTCATTCTACATCCATTATTGTCACATTATTGGTTCACAATGTTACTTTGATTAATCTACTCAGGAGAGCCAAATTATGTGAGGATTTATTTTGGTACATCCAAAGCAACTATTGGATTTTTTCAAAAATAGCGATTGAAACTGTTCGTCAGACTACTTTATTGAATATTCAGAGATGATATAATTTGTGTTGAAAATGTAATATGGGGATTTAAATGATATAATAGGAGATTTTGTGTTTTGAATTTTACCGATAAGAATAAATGAATTTAATAGGAATTATTAGATATTGTTTTTTACAGTGTTTTTATGTAGCTGAAATAATGAGTGTTATTTGTTTAACATGTTTCCACAAATTCATTATTCAATTTATGTATTTATATAGAACAATCGTCTTTTTGGGGTTTCAACATCCAGCGCTGTGATTTTTGTCAGTTTCAAAATAAAACTTCTGACTGGTTACTTAAAAGAGATAGATGAAACGTTCACATGTGCATCTCAGTAGAAACAAAAGTATCAATATACAAGTTAACCCGTGCATGATACTCATGCATTCTAGTCAAATCAAGCTACTTAAGGTGTTAAAAAGGTTCTTGTCATGCATTTGGGCCTAGCCCAGGCCTCCTCAGGGGAAGAGCATTACTTCCCGACACAAGCGCCCTTTTTTAACGTGGTTTTGTCCACATGTCACCACCTCATCATTTTTCTCCATCACCTCATCCTTCATCTTCATCGCCACATCCTTCATCAAGCTACTTAAGGTGTTAAAAACTCCCCACTGTCACCCCCCGGCAACCACCAACCACTCCCAACTGTCACTTCTCCTTCAAGAACTATATAGGTCAGTGTATAACTCTGCCCAGCAGGTGGCGCTGCAGCTTGGTTTTCTTTTTCCACACACGCCACTAGGCTTATATATATTAGATATGTATATATATATATATATATATATATATATATCTCCATATATACAGTTTATTAAGAGCATCATGAACATAACACAATAATAATATAGTAACATAATTGGTGTCATCACCTCATCATTTTTCTCCATCACCTCATCCTTCATCTTTATCGCCACATCTATCCAGATGTCTATCCATACACAGGGATCTCTCTCAGCGGTCCTGAGTATCACACTCCTCTCGCTCTGTCACCCCCGGCAACCACCAATCACTCCCCACTGTCACTCCCGGCAACCACCAACCACTCCCCACTGTCACCCCCGGCAACCACCAACCACTCCCAACTGTCACTTCTTCTTCAAAAAATATATATATATTTTTTTAAATTTTTATAAACACTTTTAACAATTAACAAATTAAAAACATCTTAGTATACCAAATTTCAGCCATTTCTGAGTTTTTTCCCCACACACACTAAGAATTTAGTAGGTCAGTGTATAACTTCGCCCACCAAGTGGCGCTGCAGCTTGGTTTTTTTTCCCCACACACAGACACACGCCACTAGGCTTTTATATGGTAGATTAATAGTAAAAGTATGACTTTTATGAGTGACTTATTTTTATGATGCAGTTGTCTGAGCAGGGCATCATATAGGAAATTATAAGTCTTGGTCTGTAGATTTGCAGTAAAATATTGGTGTTGTAATCTGTTGACTCATTTCCGCCATTTACAACAGTGCATTACCATTGTCCTCTGGAAAATTTTACAGTTGGCAATACACCTGTGCACCAGCTGGTTGCTCTGGAAACTGTGACAGTTAGTGAACTCTCCCTGTGCACCTGCTGGGTGACCTAGAACATGTGACCTGCTGGGTGGTCTGGAAACTGTGACAATTATTGAAGTCCTGCTGAGTGACATGGAACATGTGACCTGCTGGGTGGTATAGAACCGTGACAGTTATGTGTAGCCACATACCGTATTTCCCCATGTATAAGACGCACCTTTTCCCCCAAAATTTTGGGTCTAAAAACTGGGTGCGTCTTATACAGGGGTAGTAGCACTTACCTTGACAGATGATTCCTCTGTTCGGTAAAGTCTTCTTTCTTCTGTCCGTCTGATCCTGATGCTGGAAAGCCGTTTAAGGTCCTCTTCGCGACGCGACAAGGTCATGATAGGATCCTTTCAGGACCTTGACAAGGTCCTGAAAGGTCATCGCGAAGAGGACCTTAAGCGGCTTTCCAGCATCAGGATCAGACGGACAGAAGAAAGAAGACTTTACCGGACAGAGGAATCATCTGACAGGGTAAGGCAGAATTTACTATAGCGTTGTCCCTCCTCTGTATATGCTGCACAATTACTCTGTGAAAAAATTGAGGATAATGTTTATCCTCAATTTTTTCACATGATTTATGTAGGTGAGTCTTATACAGTGGATCTTCATATACATGGGGAAATACGGTATATCAGTGCGTCTTGCGGGGACCATGTCCTGCAATGAAACTTCGATGAAAGAACTTATAAGTACTGTATATTTGAAAATAGTGTTAGTAGTTGCTATTTTAATTTATGATAAAAAAGTTTCATGCTTTCTTATGTGAGTCTTTATTGTACTTATGCATGTGCGTATACTGCAGTCTGTTATGTGTGTCTATGTATGGCAAGTACAGTTTAGACAGAGCTTGTTTCCACTCATATTCAAATCGTCATGTACTTCAGGATATGCTTGGATTTGAATACAGGAGGATCTACGCACAAGTTGCATGCTCATTTAAGCACGTAAATTACAGACAAGTTGCATTCAGACTTGAATAAGGCCCATTTTGAGAACTTCGCCAATGCTATTTTTAATCAACTTTTTATTCTTTTTTCATGTCACTTGGCTTCACTGTCCATCAAAAAAGCCTATTTCATTGATATATTCCCAATTCCTACAATCTAGTCCTGATACTTTTTTTTACTTAAACATGTAGAAACTCTTCAACATCAAGAAAACCTATTTTTGAAAAAAGATACATAGTATATACATTTCTTATAAATTAGTAAACAGACCCACACTATAAATATGTAAACGTCGCTTTAAAACTGCCATTGCAGTTATATGTTTACATTAATTGTTTAGGCTTATATTCTGCTTGTCATTTTCTTGTTTTGTTGCCATCACTGTAACAAGCTCCCAACTACAGAACTGTCATTTTATCTGATTATGTTGTCTAGGTAATTGTGGAAAGCACTATTATATTTAATTTAATATATTATCTAAGTGTGCTTTTGCAATACAAATGGAATTCATATTTTTGAGATTTGAAATTAAGTAATTTACTAGCCTATAGATCAATTGGCACTGCAGCTTATCCTACAAATTCTGCTAAAGTAAATATCCTGCTTATTAATATTATTCTATAGCTGGCAATGCACTAAAATATATGATTGTAATATTGTTCTATTGACATACAATTGTTCTTTTGTTGTCTACAACTATGGGCCTTATTTAGAGTTAGGAGAAAAAGCGAACAAAAGAAGCAGATTTGCTCCTGGACAATCCATGTTACAATGCAAAGGATACACATTTATTTATTTATTGCATGGAGGGAAAATACTGCTTTTGCATATAGCAAACAAATACAGCACAGCTTTATTTTTACACAGCAATTTAGAGTTGAGCGGATGCATTCCTCTTTTCAACTCTAAATCTGTGCACACATTTTACATTTGCTTCCACTGCAGTGCAACATGTCACGAGCCGCGGCGGTACGCCGCATCCTGGCGTGATCTAGCAGCCGGGCGCGTGCTCTAGTTTCTATGCTCTGTTTTTATTCTTTGGGATTATCCTTGTGGCATAGATGTAGGAGGGTGTAGGGACATCCTCCAACTCCAGGGGGATCTCTCATATGATTTAAACTGGTTCATTTATATTTTTATACATGCTTCCTGGTTTATGTTATTACCTATGCCAGTTCAAGCTAGTAATTAATTAGCAGCCTCCTGAGGCTGGTTGTCATCCCTGTTCTCCTCTGTCCTGATTGGCTCTTAGTACTATTTAAGGCAGTGAGGTCTGAGCCTTACTCCTGGTTATAGCTTCCAGTTCCTTGTCTGCTAACCTGCTCCTGTGCTGTTTGGTTTATACCTTCTGGATTGAACTTCTGTGTATGACCCCTACCTGTACCTTGGACCTTGCCTGCTTGCCTGTGACCCTGATTTGTTTGCCTGTAACTTGGACCCCGCTATATTGCCTGTGACCCCGACCTTTGGCATGTTACCTGATTATTATGCTTGCTAGTGACCTCTGACCGCTGCTTTTGTCTGACCATCCGCTGCCATCTACGCTGCCTCCTGGCCTGCCGCTACGGTTTTGTATTACAAACTTACACTACATCTGGAGTTAAGTCCTGGGGGCATCTGAGTACCGTTTGTGAACAGACCAACAGCGTAACACAACATGGTTTTGTCTATGCGCAAATTTGCTCCTTTTTTTGATTAATTCCTAGCTCTAAGGACCTGATTCATTAAGGCATGCATATATAGGTATACGTACGTGTTATGGCTCACGCCCCAGGTATCAACTCCTAGAACTGCTTCAGAGGTCTTTGCCTATAGCAGCCATCTTTCCTGTAGAGCTAGACACGCTCACAGGTACTCGGATGCCCCCAGGTCTTGTTCTCTAGTAGTAGGAGTTGATAGCCTGAGAACGTAGCGCAGGTGTTTAACAGAGAGGCTGAGTGAGAGTCCCGGCAAGGGTTTCAGGGTCACAGGCAGATCAGCAGAGTCAGTATCCAGGCAAGAGGTCAAGAGTCACAGGAAATTCAGCAGTGTCAGTATCCAGGCAAGGGGTCTGCAACGATAATAATAATAGCAGGAGCAACAACACAGCAGGAGAAGTATGTAGGGTAGCACAGACTATAACCGGCTAGGCCCTCCCTGCCTAATATACAGGCAATAGCCAATGACATTCATTGGGGCACAGCAGGAATCATCAACCACATGGGGCTGATGATTAATTGTCCAATTGCGCACACGCCCGGCTGCCCTGGATGCCGGGACGCGGCGCTACTACAAGAGAGCGTCCCGACCGTTGCCCGACCGGGAGGCTGGGCTGAGGCAGGAAGCAAGTCGTGGTGGTACCCGGAGCCGCCGCGGCTCGTGACAGTACATCAAAATTCAACAAGGAGCGGATCTGAAGATACGTGTGGCGATTAATACAGGTGCAAGTATGCTCTGATGTACTAGATAGGACACTGCAGGATATGTCCTATACCAATGAGAAGTATAAACTCACAAAAGAATGCACAGAAAATGTAACAAACTATATAATTAATGTTCAATGTTAAGAAGGTAGTCATTACTGATAACATATTAAAAACATTTTTTTGTCATGAAATACATTTGTTATGCTGTAATTAATTCGTACTGTGTTTACAATACATTTTTACAGTTTTTTCTGATTGCAAACACATGTCTTAGCATACATACACAGCTGGCATCAGTAGTAATCAGTAGTTAGACTAGACCTGTTCTCGGAGTAAGAGACATGGCTGAAAAACAAATACCTTAGAGATGCCCTGAGCTTGAATCTGACACTGCCGCGTGTACTCAAGATTGGCACTCCCTTACTGTACATTGACTACGAGCAAAGGCACCTTCCCCTCCCTGTTTCCTCCCTGAAATCGAACACTGTAGTAATTGTCCTCTGTGCTCGAAGATAAATTGGACGTTGCTGCGTTCTGTGGTGTATGGTCTGGTTCAAGTATTATAGCACTGAAGAAGTTAATGAAGCAATTATTTTATATGGATTTTACATTGTATATAACTTATATACAGACCTAAGTTACAGTATGTGAAAAATATATCAATATTGTATGAGTTTTCTGAATGAGAAAACACATAACACATACAATATTATTTCAGTTTTGCATTAAAAACTATTAAAGTAATGTTATCGTTTACCAATAAAACATTGTCCAATGCGATTGTTGTGGTTCCAAGGCACAAAGATATTTAATTGCAAAATATAGCAGGATTTACAGCAAGCCATTATTACGCATTAAAGATGTTACAATAAAGCAGAAAAGTATAAAAACACTGAATACATTACATCTACTCTAACGCTTCACCCAGGCCCAGGATAAGGTAATCATGTCTACTGTGTAGTCAGGCAAAGAGAGAACCAGAACAATGGGCCAGCTTGCTTATATGCAGCTTCAGTATAGAAAAAAACTACTGGTGATGTCACTATGTAATCAAGCATCAAGTCTAGGGGTCTTCATTGACTCAGGGTTAATGATGTTCCAGTTGCCTGCTGGTCATAGGCTAATTCAAAGGATTCCTCTGATAAGGAGTCACCAGCTGAGCACATGTTGCGCCTAAGGGGAAACTGCCCTAAACCAGTTTTCAATAAACTTAAAACACAATGGGCTAGATTTACTAAACGGCGGGTTTGAAAAAGTGGAGATGATGCCTATAGCAACCAATCGGATTCTCTCTGTCATTTATTTAGTACATTCTACAAAATGATAGCTAGAATCTGATTGGTTGCTATAGGCAACATCTCCACTTTTTCAAACCCGCAGTTTAGTGAATCTAGCCCAATGTCATTTTGATCATTTAATCTTTTATCTTCCATAACTATTGATCGCAGGAAGCGATTGCAAAGCCGAAAGTAGCGGATTAAAGATGGTAATGTGCAGATCAAAATGACACTAAACATGATACATTTCTTATATCCTGAGCCTTAGATACTTTTAATATATTATCATTTATGTATAAACAATCTAAGACATTTTACTAATAAATAAATGTGGATTGAAACCTTAATAAATGTACATTATTTACAAGTGTAAGTGCGAATGTAAATGTGTGTGTTATGAATCTGTGCGATTGCGTTATAACACGTGGCGTATTAATCGCAATCGCATGGTAAAACAATATTAATAGAATTGGCTTACTTCATCCAATTATGTGACTTCCACAAAACATAAAACAATTAGTAGATATTCCTATTCTTTGAAGAAAAACTATTTTCTTTTAGGGACACAAAGTCACATCAACAATTATGATAGCACTGAAGAAGTTAATGAAGCAATTAGTTTATATTATATATAACTTACATACAAGCCTAAACTACAGTATGTGAAAAATATACCAATATTTTATGTGGTTTTTGAATGAGACAGCTGATCATTTCAATAACTATAACTTATGTCTTCCTTACACTGTCAATTAAGACTTATTATTATTCGAAAGGGATAAAAGAGAACTAATTATAACATGAAGTAGGGTGGCATTCAAAACAGCATGAATAATAATGGGGAAAAAAAATCACTACTTGTTTCAAGTACTGGGTGTTTTCTTCTCCCCTCGTCTGATGATGGTGGTAGCAGGGAACAGCATCAGAGTAACAATACATATCCAGCAATAGATGACATTTTATGATCCTATTCATTATTTATCCTGTTGCAGAAGTCCTGCAGATTTGGTCTATTTTTCAATTAGACTATCCACTTACTTGCAGGTATTGTGTGAAGCTGTATGCGCATACAGCAAGCCCTCTGCACTATTGTAGTGGGCAACAAAAGACAATGATTACATTCTACAAAGCGTTAGAGGAGATGTCAGTACAATGGGCACAAGCAATGAGTGGCATAATCACTTTCTGTTAGATATCTACTAGAATAACATGAACTGGGGCACATTGCTAGCTTTGAAGTTCATTTTTTTATTTTAACATCAAATGTTCTGCAAGGTGTATAGTTCACAGTTTTGAAGTGTAAATTTACACCAAACCCAGGTCAAGAGATAATTTAAAAGAACATTGAGGGAAAATATGTTTGTGGTTTTCTCTTCTGTTCAGTGACACATTTGGTTTAATAAAGCAATGTCCTAAATATTACATTTGATGGGAAAGATTGTATGATAAACAACTCTGAGGCAGCTTTGGTTGGTGGTCTTCCCTGGTGGCCAGAACTAATACAATCTAAAGAAACTTCATAATTCCTCCCTGAAATCAACTTCCTGCTCAGGAATAACTTTTCAGTTACATAATCTCTATTTAATGTCATAGGTCCAAAGCAAAATATTGTCCCTCTAAGCCTAAAATGAACTCTGCTTCATCTGTATACACACACATATGTGTAGCTTAGGATTCAATTGCTGATTATCAGCTGCCCCACACTGACATCTAGGAACTCCCTTAGGGTTAGGCATGTGCATGTGACATCTAGTTACTTTTCATTGTTCAGCTGAATAGTTATACTCCCAGGCTCTCAGTTTTGGATAACTACAGCAATGGAATGGCATCTTTATTTTATACTAGCCACCAGGTTATGGTCTTAGTATTGTACATAGGACACCAGGGTATGGGTTCTGTATTGTGTATTTTCAACCTGAAATGGACTTTGTATTTGGTTCTACCCTTCAGTCAATGGGCTCTGTGAGATAATCTAGTAATTAGACGATAGGCTTTATAAGATACACTAGCTTCCAGATAGTGGGCTCTCAATTGTATAATAGCTACTAGGCTCTGTTATGAATTTTATTCCCCACAGCTATGAGTTCTATATTGTAGACTAGTCTCCAGCCAATGTGCTCTCTATTGCATATTAGTCAAAAGGCCATGAAACTTTGCAACATACACTCTGAGCCATCATCAGGGAGACATAAGAGTCACTGTGTAGGGGTGAGGCATGGAATTAACTGTTTTGAGAAGGCCCTATTACTATGCAAAAAGTAAAAAACAAAAACTAAAAGAACTGCATAGATGCAGAAGTTAGCAGCTATGTCTTCTAAACACATAATAAACTCCAAGGTGTAAATGTATTAACCTCCGGATTCTTGAACTCCCGCAAGTTCGGCGTCTTCAGCGCTTAAATTTAAAGCGGTGCTGCCTTGTAAAGGGAAGTTTCCCTGTACAAGGCAGCGCCGCTTTAAATTTAAGCGTCGAAGACGCTGAACTCGCGGGAGTTCAAGAATCTGGAGGTTAATACATTTACCCCCAAAGTTCATTTTAAACATGTTGTTTACCTTCCTGTGTCTGCGAAAATCAGGCTGATCAATCTGGAGAAGACACACCACTTAGTGACAGGCAGTGCACATGCTGTTCCCTCAGACAGCAGGTAGGAGATACCGGTGGTAATCGGTTCAACGATGATGAGAAATCTGACACAGAGAAGACCTACAAGAAAAAAACGATTTCATGAAAAAACGACAGCAATATTGACAGACTTACCTGAAAAACGACTCTGCAGATATCTGATGGCAGCAGAAGGTTGGGTCGAAGTCGTATAATTGGATGAACGAAAGTATATTTGTTAATATGGTTTTATCGTGCGATTGCACTCAGTATGCCACGCTATATGTGGCATGGCGCGATCATGCAGTAAAATACGCACGCACACACTCACACTACAACATTTAGTTATTTATATATTTCATATTTAGATTGATTCCATTCCACAGTGATTTATGAGCAGATAGTATTTAGTTTATTATTAGTTTATATATTATGATTATATGTACACTTTAGTGTTATTTAAGGTCTAGGTAACATGAAACGTGTCATGTCTGGTATCATTTTAATCCCCTATTCATCAGCAGTTGTCCGGTTCTTTCGCCGAAGAGATTGCACATTGCATACTCTAGTTAGTGATGTTAGGGAATAAAACACTTAAAGTGATACTGACTATAAAATGCTAATAGACTAGTTGTAACTGGATTCTTGGCGGGAAAGTCAGAGCACAACCCCTGGAGAGATGACCCCCACCTTTGGATATTTTGGTTTGAACTGGCCTATGACGTGCAGCACTCTGGACCTTCCTGATACCTGGACCAATAGAAGCAAGCCACACCATCTGCATTGTTCTCACTGTAACACTGAGTGTATATAATAACAGCTCTCACTGACACTGACCGCAGTCTTTCTGACCACAGTATTCTGGAGTGAAATACTGTCCTCTGGTACTAGTGGGAGCGCAGCTTAGCGAGTGCATGCGGGCGCGGCATGTATGTATCTTTTTGGTATTGGCTGTACTGTATTATAATTATGTATTGAACTGTTAAATTTTACATCTGCTAAAATAAATTACTTTGTGCTTTGGAAACACAATACAATCGCTTGGGCAATGCTTATTTGAAAACGATAGAATTACTTTAATAGTTGACAGGACCTCCTTCCGAATTGACAGCTCTCCGGCAGTAGTGTCTGACTTCAGTGCGACCTGAATGAATTTTCATTTAAAGCAGCAATGTCGGGACCACACAGGTTAACTGTATAAACAGTATCTGCTACATAGGTATACTCACTAAGGACAGTGGGACCTATCTCAGGCAGACTCATGTTATGTTCCTCATTCACTAGTGCATGATCACGATAAGCTCTCTTATTCTTACCTATATATATATATATATATATATATATATATATGTATATATATACATATGTAATCTATGTTAATAATCTTAATCACATCAATGTTTTCAACTTTGACTTAATTAAAGCATTGTGACTTGCTCTTTCCTGTTTTGCTATAGTGCTAATCCCTTATAGCCTTCTTGTCAGAGCCGTAACTGGGCATGTGTGGGCGGTGCCATCGCCCAGGGCACAAGCCCAAGGGGGCGCGCGTGCGCCTCTCTCTCTCTCTCTTGTTAACTCTCTTGTTCTTTCTCTCGTTCCTTCAAGGCAGAGTGTTTTGAGGGGCAAATGAAGCTGCATCGCACTGTTTTGAGGGGCAAAGGAAGCTGCATCGCAGTATTTTGAGGGGCAAAGGAAGGCTGCATGGCAGAGTGTGATGAAGAGAGCCATTACTGTGGCATAATATGAACTGTGGGCATTACTCTGGCATAATATGAACTGGGGGCATTACTGTGCCATAATATGAATATAATATTAAATAACAGATTTTTGTCAGGTAAGGTATTCTTTAATATTTTTTTTTTAACATTTTAAAACTCTTTCTTATAACAATCTAGTTTTGTGTATCTCTTTTAGTATTATTATTATTATTATTATTATTATTATTATTACCACCATTTATTTATATAGTGCCACTAATTCCACAGTGCTGTACAGAGAACTCATTTACATTAGTTCCTGCCCCATTGGGGCTTACAGTCTAAATTCCCTAACACACACACACACACAGACAGACAGACAGACAGACACTTTTACTGTTCTTATCTGAGTATTAAGTGCATGAAATATTAGAATACCCTTCGCTATATATTTTTTATTTTTGCATACTTTAAATGGTCATTAGGGCAGAGAACCGGTTGTTTGTTTATTTGAATCCCAGCACTATATATATATATATATATATATATATATATATATATATATGTATGTTTATCATGCATTTGCAAATATGTGTAACAGAATTCTTTAAGTAAAGTGGTAGCCATACCCCCACATTAGGTTGGCCACACCCACTTGCCAAATGTCCCTCCCACTTAGATGGGGGGTGCCGGTGCCCTGTCTCGCCCAGGGCACTACAATGTTTAGTTACGGCACTGCTTCTTGTAAATGGTCTAGGGTGATGGTATAGCTATCTAAAGTTGAAGATAATTTTGCAGGCTGAATAGTACACAGGCTCTGGATCCAAAGGACATTATAGAAGATTAGGCAACTATCTTGAGCTCTAGAAGATAAAATGGATCAAATAATTTCCCCAGTCATTGAAAGGATTCCCCAAATTCAACCCTTATAGAAAATCTGTCATGTTTGGTGTAATTAGCTATTTACACTTGTTAGAACGCTAAAACAGTGTGTCATTTATCCAAATGCAGTTATTATGTTCCAGTTTGTGTGTGGCAGGGAGTGACTGAGTACAGTGCAGAATGAAAAATGGTCTAAATGCTCTGGACTAAGGAAATTCCATGCACTGGATGTACGGAGTGACAAGGATCTGGAGAGTGGATGCTGGAACTCACTCCCTGGCTCAGTTTTGACTAAACTTAAAGGGACATCAAACAAGGAATCAAATTTATATTCTGCTTGGGACTGCAAGCTGTATCAGTGCTACATGTTCAATGATTGAAAAGATTTGAAGATTTCAAAGTTTACAATGTTCAAAACGACCTCATTCTCTCAACGCATTCCATAACTGGAGTTGTCTGTCTTCAAATAAATTGTCTGGGCTACAGAGCACATGTGCAAGTTTCTTCTAGTAGGAGAATTGTGGCGGCACAGGATTGATTTCATTCTGACAATATTGGGAATCATGAATAAACTCAAAAAACTAATTGCAGAAAGATTGCTCATGGTGAATTATTCCACATGTGAAGTCGATAACTAAATTTTGTTTAAAATACAATTTTTTCTATATGAGAACTGAGGGATAAATTAAGCTTGAATGATTTTAAAAGCTAAGGGTTGATTAAACTGTAGTTAGTACTTTGGGGTTAAAAGTTTAACTAAAGGGAGTACGCCCATCTGATGCCATAGGGGAGGGCCAGACATAGCACATAAGTTAGATAGGCGGAGAGTTAAGCAGCCTCTTGGCTTATGGACATTGGTGGATAAGTATCACTGTGCTCTTTGCCTGTCCCCTATTGCATTTGTTCATTGGTTTCTGCTTTCATCCTCTGGCTGTTTTTCTTTGGCTGTCTGTTCTCTCCTTCTATTTGTCCTCCATTTGTTTTTCTCTATTGTGTGTTGTTTGCATTGTGTCCCCCCCTCCTGTTGTTTATTGTTTGTCTGTGCTGCAGCCTTTACCCTCTCTTATTCCCACCTGCAAGTATTAAGTTTAAGTATTTCGCTAGGGCATACTGGAAGTGTCATAAATACGTGATCATTCCACTTTGTAAGGTATAACAATAAAGTACAAATGGGAGATCTTAAGGCATTATATCAGCGGGATATGCTGGGACGCAATGGAGTGCCCATGGTACACGCACTTCTTTCTTTATTTCTTTTTATGGGTTACATCTAATTTGTTGGGGTATATCATGCCATTGTGCTGACAATAATAGCTTTTTAAGGGGTTAATAGCTTCACTCAATGCGGTGTTACAACATTCATGTACAGGCCTCAGTTCGCAGTCCTGCACTTTGTAAATAAGAGGGGTTTCCCCTGCCAAAGAGGGGAGGGTGTTGACATTTCCTTTGGGGCTCTAAATTTCTGGCTGTGGGACGTGACGCCACCCCTCAACATAGGTCACCTTTCCACCAGCGGTTCTGTTGGTGAGAGGCAGAGTACTTACAATGTGGCTAAGTTTCGGTTTTAGGAGTAGTTCTTGGTATAATCGTTCTAAAGGGGACAGGCAATCTGATGACTGATCTGCTGGGCAGCACGGGGTTCACAGATAATCTACAGATGTTAGAGGTCTGCGGCTTGTGGCTCCCTGTCTGAGGCTTCTGTCAGTAACATGTCTCTCCCAGCAGATGCGGGGGCCGTCGTGGTGGACCGGTTTGCCGGGTCCGTGAGCAGTGGAGGACATACCGCAGCACATTCGGGAGTGGAAGGTCAGTTTGGCGGCCCTAAAGACGGTTCCGTTCTGAAAGGTGAGATGTATGATTTACCTGGTTACAGTCTTTGTTGTCTAATGGTTATAACTCAGTATTGCATCTTCTGGCTCTAGGGACTCCTCCCAGAAACTTGTTAAGAATTTGCGCAAGCATTTTGTAATGCGCAAGGTTGATCGGGCGGTGTTTTTTAGGGAGGTTCCCATCTCACTGGGGTCGAGTATTGGGCACAGCGGTAGCATGGCCATAGTTCAGGGGGTTAGAGTTTCTGTCCAGGACAGGATTGTTAAAGGTGCATAGACATGTTCGCTGTGTTCAAGCAGACTAAGAAGGCAGTATGTGAGGCGCCTTCACGAGGTGAAGGGGGTGAAGCTTGCTGTGAGTTCTATAAAACTGGTGTAAGGGTGCATGCATATTTTTGACGCCTTGTTTCTCAGTCCGGGGCGCTGTTATCCCTTCGACAGTACTAGTTGCCCAAACGAAGCGGCGTGCATGTTCTCCCACACTTACCTCAAATTGGGAGGGAGACACACTGCAATGTCTTGTGACAAGGCAGTCAGGGGGGAGGGCGGGCAATCAGCCTCCTCCGGCCCAGCAGTAAGCAGGATCACAAAATGCTGGGGTTAGCCTGAGCCGATGGCTCGATCGCTACTCACTCGAGGGATAAGCAGACTTTCTAGGGGCGGGGTTTTGTACAGGGTTAGGGTTACCTATTGGGGGTCTGGATAAGATGGCTGAGGTAGTAATCCTGAAATCTGCCAGTTTATTATCCTGAGCTGCTGGCGGACAAAGTTTGGTAGGAGATTGCGTGGGTGGCACCAGGTATAATTTCCAGTGGTATGCAAGCATATTTTGGTCATGCTAGGCCTTGACAGTTTTCAATTTGGCACCCGTTCCTTCCGAATCAGCACCACCACATCTTCAGCTGGTGCGTCTAGGACTGCTATGTCAGGAGCTTGGAGGTGAAAATCTAATGTGTATAAGTGTTATGTACAGCCTTCTTTTTTCCTTTGACTTTTCTCCTCGCTTACTCTCTCTGCTGCAGTGACACAGGGTTTCGGCTGCTTGTTGCCTTTGGAGGCAGGGCACAAATGGATTTCTCCATTTTGTCCTCTAAAAAGTGGTGCCTGATTGGCACTTGGCACCACAAGGTTTTATGGTTTTACCTTCGCTTGTGTTCTGCTGCCCTCTTTGTTTACCTCTTTAGCTTTTGTGTGCATGTGCGCCTCTTGTAGGATGTGCTGCTGTTGCTGGTGAGTATGTGTGGTCTCCACGAGTCTCAATGCTTCCTTTCTTGCTCTATTTTCTTTCTCCTTTTCATTTTCAGTCCCAATTCCTAAGAAAGTTAACTGGCATTACTTATGTATGCTAATGTTTTGTGGTGCTTTCCTTCCTTTACAGACCACTGGACCACGTGGCGGATTTGGGTGCTAAGACACTCATATGTTAATTGGGCTGCATTGCATATGGCAGCAAAGGACACATCTTCATTTCTGAGGTCGAGAGTGTTTAATTGGATAGGTCAAAGGCAGGAAGGACAGTAATACTGTGGTAGCCCGGTTCACTCGCTCTCTAAGTGGCTTGAGGATTGAGCACCCGCTCATTAGATTTCAGAACCCTGTTCTGTATAGGCGGGATGGTGTTCATATGAGCGATGAGGGCATGGTTCCTTTATAGGGAATGTTTAGAGGAGTTTAGCATCAATAGGGTTGGTTTGTGGTGGGCCTCCGGTCCTAGGAATCCTGCGAGGTGGAAAATGCAGTGCAGTTGATAGTCAGTGGTTAGGGCGCACATTATGGTAGCGGGCACCGTTAACCCGCCTCTCTTCAATGGAGTCGGCTATAGTCTCAGTCCAAGTACCGCCCATGCGGGTCAGTTTGTGATTGCATTATTTTGAGCTCAGAAGGGTTGCAGGTTTCTGTAGTGCCAGGGGTGAATGCCCTATACAAGGAAGATATGTGCGCCCGGGGTGTGTTTGGTTGTCCCACCATCTGCGGGTGTCCCATGGTTAATGCTGGGGCATCCTGATTTGCCTGGCAAATGTCGAACTGACTGCTCTTTTTCTCCACCGCCATACCTTCAAAATAAACTCAGTTAATTTTGCCAGACTAAGGTGTTGACATTTATTCAAGAATGGTTAAAATAAGGTTAAGAGTTTAAAGGAAGCAAAGATATCAGCCTTTAAACATTGTAATACATTCTTACAAAAATCATAAAATTAACAACAATGTGAACAAAGCTATATCACAAACAAACACGTTTCTTTTTGTATTTTTAATCCTTTTCTCTTTGAATCAGAAACAAAATATTTTTGAATTGTATCAGGTAAAAACAAGTATGGCCTGTGTACACTCTACAAGTATTACTGGTATTGTGTGGCTATTATATTATATTGTGGCAATTAGATTCTAGTTGTCATTTATTTAGTACATTCTCCAAAATGACAGCTAGAATATGATTGCTATAGGCTATTATGGCAATTTTTTCAAACCCGCAGTTTAGTGAATATACCCCCAAATCGCCTCTTAACATTTTGGTGGTATCAGTGAGATGTAGTTTATCCACATGTTGGAATGACACAGGTAAGAAAAGTTCATGTTGCTGCTTTCCTGTGTCCTACTTAGTCACAAAGAAATAATAGGAAAATCATTAAGCCTTTCATTAATAAGCTAACAAGTAATGGACTGAAGCAAGTAATACAAGTATGCTCTCCATATACTTTGCCAGTTATGGAATACACAACCCAAGCCCAAGTAACCCAAAAGGGTCTGATCCAAATCCTACAGTAGTGGATGGCCACAGGGCCAGTAACCCAATTAGCTAAGCAACTTTTCAGGAACACACGGGAATAGTAGAGGATCTGACACAGTCAATGTGGTTTAAAGCTACTCGACATGGAGGCGCAATGTCTAGCATGATATAGATTTTTACCAGGGACCCCTGCAAGTATAAAGTACTAAGGAATTGGATAAGAAATGCAGGAGCACCCAATATATGTCAAGAAATGCTGGAGTAGTAGTAATGGTTACATACAAGGAAACCACTGAAGCTGGATCTCAGATAATTATTTGGGAATCACTGGAGCTGGCATACTGGTAAGAATTCAGGGGGTAAATTTATCAAGCTGCGGGTTTAAAAAAGTGGAGATGTTGCCTATAGCAACCATTCAGATTCTAGCTGTCATTTTGTAGAATATGCTAAATAAATTATAACTAGGGGCCTGATTCATTAAGGATCTTAACTTAAGAAACTTCTTATTTCAGCATCCTGGACAAAACCATATTACAATGCAAGGGGTGCAAATTAGTATTCTGTTTTGCACATAAGTTAAATACTGACTGTTTTTTCATGTAGCACACAAATTATCAACTTTAATTTTCAGTGTACAAATAAGCTATCAAGTATTTGTGTGCTACATGAAAAAACAGTCAGTATTTAACTTATGTGCAAAAACTCTCTCATAAAAAAAATCATACTTTCATGACATATGCAAATATTATGTTATTTACCACTCAAAATGCTCTGGACAATTTCCAACATATTGTGGGAAAGTGGGAGCTATGGAAGTCAGGGGGGGGGGGGGGAACAAGACTCTACTCAGCAGCTTATTAGGAATATTTTAAAGGAAAAAAAATGCAGGTGGCATAGTGACCAAGGTAGCCAACTATGGGAACGGCCTGCCCCCCTGCCCCCCCCAGCCCAGCCTGGTCCTGATGGAAGTCATCTCTGTAGGAGTCAACTTGCGCTTTGTCTACCCAATCACCTATAGCTGAATTTAGCATTAAATTCAGTATTGTTCTTCAATTTTGGTGTGAACTATTACTTCTAAATGGTGCTGATATCCAGGCCTTATTTTCTCATAAGTGCCTATCTCAATGGGGCACCACTCGTCTGAGAGTGGTTACCTCTGTTTTTGGACTCTGAGACAGTCCAATCCCCTATCATGACATTTTGAATAACATATAATAACCCAGTTTCTAGTAGGGATGTGCACCGGCGACTTTTGGTGTCTCGTGTTTTGTGTTTTGGATTCGGATTTGCTTGAGGTTTTGGGTTCGGATTTGTCTCGCAAAACACCTGCCGAAAGGTTTTGTTTCAGATTTAAGGTTTTGGATTCGGATTTTTTTTTTAAAAAAGCATAAAAAGTTCAAAAATCAAGTTTTTGGGCTTATTTTCACTCCTACGCTATTATTAACCTCAATAACATTCAATAACAATCATTTCCACTAATTTACAGTGTATTCTGAACACCTCACAATATTTTTATTAGTCCAAAACATTGCAACGAGGTATCTTTCTGGACTGCGTAGTGGAGTGGTCCCCACAATATAATAAGAACACCATCAACTGGTCTTAATCGCACCAAAAAATGTACCTGGACTGCGTAGAGGAGTGGTCACCACAATATAATTTAAAAACCCTGAACTTGTATGAATCGAACCTAAAAATGTATCTGGACTGCATAGAGGTGTGGTCACCACAATATAATTTAAAAACCCTGAACTGGTATGAATCGCACCAAATAATGTACCTGGACTGCGTAGAGGAGTGGTCACCACAATATAATAAGAAAAACATAAACTGGTCTGAATCTCACCAAAAAATGTACCTGGACTGCGTAGAGGAGTGGTCACCACAATATAATTTAAAAACCCTGAACTTGTATGAATCGCACCAAATAATGTACCTGGACTGCGTAGAGGAGTGGTCACCACAATATAATAAGAAAACCATCAACTGGTCTGAATCGCACCAAAAAATGTATCTGGACTGCGTAGAGGAGTGGTCACCACAATATAATTAATAAAAAACCCTCCACGGGTCTGAATTCCCCAAAAAAAAATTCTGGACTGCGTAGTGGGGTGGCCCCGGTACCCAATTTGATAACGGGACCACAATATAATTAATACACCCTCAACTGGTCAGAATTCCACCAAACAAGTATCTGGACTGCGTAGTGGGGTGGCCCCGATACTAAATTTGGTACCGGCGCCACAATACCTCCTCCAAGTTCCAAGTGTAGTGTTTATAACATATTAACACTACCCTAATTCTAGCACGTCAATACCTCTTGTTTTAAATAATGACAGGGCATTTAACTTTTGATTTAATTTTTTGAATTTGTTGACATTTTGTTTTACTTTTTGAACATGGCAAACGACTGTTGATTGGTCACATAATGCCAAAAAAAGAGTTGCAAGATGGAATTGTTCTTGGGCCCTCCCACCCACCCTTATGTTGTTGAAATTGGACATACACACTTTAACAAACCAATCATTTCAGCGACAGGGCCTACCAAACAACTGTGGCTGAAATGATTGGTTTGTTTGGGCCCCCACACCAAAAAAACAATTCATCTCTCCCTGTACAAACTAAACAGGCTCTACTGAGGAAAGATCTCGTCCTCATCCTCAACCTCTGATTCCTCTCCCCCTACAGTGTGTACTTCCTCCTCCTCACACATTATCAATTCGTCCCCGCTGGACTCCACAACCACAGGTCCCTCTGTACTATCTGGAGGGCAGTGCTGTACTTCATTGAGGAATTGATTTTTCATTTTTATAAACATAATTTTTTCAACGTTGTGAGGAAGCAACCTCCTTCGCCGCTCACTGACCAGGTTCCCCGCTGCACTAAAAACTCTTTCCGAGTACACACTGGAGAGGGGACAACTCAGGTAAAATAGAGCCAGTTTGTACAGGGGCTTCCAAACTGCCTTTTTTTCCTGCCAGTAACAATATGGACTGTCTGACATGTCTATTTGGATGGTGTCAGCAAAATAATCCTCCACCATTTTTTTCAATTGTGACAGTATCCAATGCAGCAACAGTAGACATGTCTGCAATGATTGGCAGGTCCTTCAGTTCGGACCAGATGTTATCAGCATCCCCGCCAGCGGGTCTTTTAGGAAAACTGAGCTTTTTCCTCGCAACTTTGTCCTCCAAATTTTTGTTTTCCATTATATGTAGCACAAGAGAGCGTACCCCTAAGCCACACACACTCGGCAAAGCCTTTAAAAATTATATGCGGCACAGGAGAGTACCACTGGACTTATACCGCAGAATCAGTGAACTTTGTAATATTGCAGTACCACTGGACTTATACTGCAGAATCAGTGAACTTTGCAATATTGCAGTACCACTGGTGGACTTATACTGCAGAATCAGTGAACTTTGTAATATTGCAGTACCAATGGACTTATACTGCAGGATTGTTTTTGGATATTTTTTTTTAATTTCTTTTTTTTCAAATTTTTTTTTTTTTTTTTATAACTTTTTTTTACATTTTTTATAACTTGGGAATAATGGGGAAATAACAATGCCCTTAGAAGGACAGAGCACAGGACACAGCACCACTGGACTGAACAGGACACAGCACAGGACCCAGCAGCACCACTGAACTCAGAAGGACAGAGCACAGGACACAGCGCCACTGGACTGAACAGGACACAGCACAAGACCCAGCAGCACCACTGAACTCAGAAGGACAGAACACAGGACACAGCACCACTGGACTGAGCACAGCACAGCACAGCACAGCACAGGATATAGCAGGGCAGAGGACCACCTAACACAACCTCCCTCTACCCTGATCAATGCCTGAGTGAAGATGGCGGCGGCCAGCAGGGAATTTATAGAATCCGAGTATCGCGAGATCCGACAACAGGATTATGACTCGGAGCCTCGCTTTCAGTTTTGCAATTGGCGGGAATACCCGGATCTGTCTCGGATCCGGCTCGGATCGGCAAGGTTCGGGTGGGCTCGGATTTCAGATATCCGAGCCCGCTCATCCCTAGTTTCTAGTCTCCTTGTCATCTAACTTCTCTTGCTTTAATGGCTATACACTGTATTTGACTGTAACCAGCACAGGAAAAATTTGAAATGTGTTGTTTTCCAGAAAACACAAAAGGTTGGCAGGTAATCAATGTGAACTTGACTGGATATGGCTGAAGCTAACCAATCACTTACAATCCATCTAACACTGGTGTATGCATGCAGTTTAATTTGATCATAAAAAAGCAGGGATTAAAAATGTTCACATGTCACTTCTCTGGAATTGATTTTAGTTGGTGGTTCCTACATGGTCAAATATAAGCTTGTGTGGCAATTTTATGCCATTGCAATATTATTTTTAATATTGCATCTGCAGAACATTCCCTAATTTGTACATTATGGGCTAGATTTACTAAGCTGCGGGTTTGAAAAAGTGGGGATGTTGCCTATAGCAACCAATCAGATTCTAGCTTTCATTTATTTAGTACTTTCTACAAAACAGCTAGAATGACAGCTAGAATCTGATTGGTTGCTATAGGCAACATCCCCACTTTTTCAAACCCGCAGCTTAGTAAATCTAGCCCTATGACTTCATATATATGATATATGTTGCATTCTGATTAAACATTTTCATTTCATTTCATAGAAAGGTTTTTGTATAGATTTTGGTACCTATTACTTGTATGATTGCACAAACTTCCATTCTTCTGATCTGAGCCGCTTGTATTTGGATTCATGGCCATGACGGCATCATTGCTTGCCTCCGAGAAATCTCCAGATTGCTTATTTTTGACTAGGGAGAATGGGAACAGGTGGATCTGTCAGTGGCTTGCTGAGTTTTACAACACAATCTCTGCCAGTGACAAACCCACCTGTGCTTATTTTGCATTTTATAAAAAACAGACCAGCCTTTCAATTGTACAGTGATGGTGGTGGAGTATTCAGTGACTGCACTCAAGACACATATGCTACTGAATAAACTGGAACAAGAAATGGAACATTTGTATACCAGGTCTGAAGGAAAGGTATAAAAGATCAGTTGACACTGAAGAGATATACAATACATGTTATATGTGTTAAATGATTTTAACTTCTGTAATAAAAATTGGAATATTTTATATTTTATTGCATAACAAAGTTAACTGGAGAGAAACAAGTGCAATTTTACATTCACAGATTTATGTTGTGTAGTGTTGAATTTTCTGGACATTGGCTTATTTACAAGATGGTCTATAATGCTATTGCGTATTTCTACTATTTAACTTTTGCTCATTTCCACTGAAGATAAATAAATGTTCAAATGAAGAAACATAATGGGTCTGATTCATTAAGGAAAGTAAGGCAAAATAATGAGTAAGTTTTCTCCTGGACAAAACCATGTTACAATGCAAGGTGTGCAAACTAGTTTATTTTGCACATAAGATAAATACTGGCTGTTTTTCATGTAGCACACAAATACTTGATAGTTTTATTTGTACACTGAAATTTAAAGTTGATCTAGGACATACCGCATCCCATTTATAAATCTGCCATCACATTTTAATCGGCCTCCCTCTCCAATGTAACATGGTTTTGCCAAGGTGAAAAGTTACTGATTCTTGTTTTACTTTCCCTAATCAGTCAGGCCCAATATGTTTGAATTCAGAAACTCTGTACAATTGAAATGTGACTGCGAAAACTAACATTGCAATATTTTGAATTTAAAACAATTTGCTCTGTAAATAGAACATTTTTATAAAAAATAGAAAATGTATGGACGCCCAATAGTGTAGTACTTTAAAAAATGCAATTTAAGTGTCAAAGAGCCAAGTGAACCATTACCAAATATATAAGTAATTCAGTAATGGTCAACTCCAGATTTCCTTAATATTTGAATGTTAATTCATCAATCTCAGGATCTCTGAGAGGTATGCCAACAAAAAGAGACATAATGTAGTTTATACAGTACAATATAGTTTTAAAGGTAAAACAATAATAGATGCATATTTAAATTAACGATAAGAACTGAAAGAATAATTATGGTCCTTAGTGCTGTATAAACAGATAATGTTATTCTAACATTTTTTTTATATTATAGTATATCTGGTAGATAAGTTTCTGTAGATCTATATAAGTGCCATTACTTTAGGGGTTTAAAATAAATTGAGGGAGCCGATTTATTTGATTGATTCATAGACATTGCCCACTTCACTCCCTGTTACCTTTGTGTTACCTAAAGCTACGATGATGGATCAAGCTGTTTGCACAATGCTGGAGGACTGAATGCATCCATACATCTTCATGCTCCCTGCCTCTTGAAAAGCAGCGAAAACTTTTATGTGTACGCATAGCATCACAGCATCATACTGTGCGATCTATTTATGAAGAGGTGAAGAGCATAAAATCCGGCAAAAATGCCAGAATAAAGTTCAATTTGACAAAGGCTTAAGCAACCTCCAGCTATTTAGAACCGTTCCCATAGACTTCTATGGGGACATTGAACTGAATCTATTGACTGCTAGTGCAAACATACCTTTTCCAAAAGAGTGCAGTCCTGCTGGAGAGGATCTTCTTTGCAGGCTGCATGCTTCTCTCCTTCTTAGGCCAGAGTTATTATTATTATTATTATTAATTTTTTATTTATAGGGCGCCACAAAGTATCCGTAGCGCCGTACAAGGACAAACAATGGCACAGTACAAGGACAAACAATGGCACAGTACAAGTAACAGTAAGCACTATAACTCTGGGGGCTCAGTCACAGCAAGAAAGAGAGGGAGGGGAAAAGTGAGTACAGGCAGGTAACTATGGCCCAAGAGGGTGCGCATGGATGACAGGTAAAGAGTCACTGAGGGGAGCGGAGAGAAGCGAGAGGAGACAGAGGGCAGAGGGTTAGAGAGGAGGTGAACTGAGTAGCTGGAGAGCGCAGTTAAAAGTGATGGAAACAGAAGGTAGGAGAGCCCTGCTCAAAGGAGCGAACAATCTAAAGGGAGGGGAAGACAGACAGACACATGGATGAGACGGGAGAGACGGAGACGGAGTCGAGGAAGGGGGAGAAAGGAAGAAGGGATGAGAAAGAGAGGAAGTCGACCAGTTGGAGTTTAGGCATGAGACTGGAAGGCTTTTAGGAAAAGTTAGTTAGTTAGTTGGCTGACTGGGCTGGGCTGGAGGGGCCTTCTGCAAATTAATTAGCAGTGAATCTGCAGCCCCCAAACTTATAGCTCAAGCAATAACTTCTTTAGAGGGATACATTTCTACATTGTTAACACTTCATAAACAGGTATCATCGAATCAACTCTTTGGTCAGAACGAGTCCCTCAAAAGCATACTAGGCACCCTACTTTCACAAAGGGCTCCTAATATCCTAAAAAGATTACCACAATGCTTCTATGATAAAAATTATAAACGATAGCACAGAGATAAGAGTATACCTGGGCGCTCCACTAAGATATGCAGCCTAAATATGTGACTGTGAACCCCACTATAAGTTCACAATATAGCAATATTTAACAAAACAATAGTCACATACATTGGGCGCTTTCTTTAACACTCAATCCGTTATATAAATTTTCACCTTGTATGGGGAAACGTATAAATCCATACGATGTATATTCTTTCTTCAGTATATCTCAAACATGTAAAGAAAACATACAGACAAACATCGTGCGAATGGTAGACACAAAATGTACAATTTTCAACCGTCACCCACGATAAATAAAATGCACACGGTGGTAAGTATTTATAATGAAAATCCAATAGGTGTCATAACTCTTCAGAGAAACACCCCTTAGGGGTATATGCTTACGAGACAAAACTCGAACATGCACTTCAAACAGCTGTCTTAAATCCAATAGATCACTTTCCAGACACGATAACCACCTTTTACGTTCTCTCAGCACATGTAATGAAGAGTTGAAACCAAAAAGGACATCTCGTGTGATACAATTTAAAATTTATTGCGACAAAGTAATAAAATTTCATTCCTCAACCAAGAATGGTTGAAACAAATAAAAACTCGTACCAGAGACTGAGCTCCCACAATCACATAACAGGTTCTTTTGATAAAGATGGTACATCAAAAGTTTACACAACATCCGTCACCTGTGACTGTGTGATCACGCTCCGGTTTCTTCCAATATAGCCAACGCGTTTCGACCCTTAAACGGGGGTCTTTATCAAGGTACCTTGATAAAGACCCCCGAGCTCAGTCTCTGGTACGAGTTTTTATTTGTTTCAACCATTCTTGGTTGAGGAATGAAATTTTATTACTTTGTCGCAATAAATTTTAAATTGTATCACACGAGATGTCCTTTTTGGTTTCAACTCTTCATTACATGTGCTGAGGGAACGTAAAAGGTGGTTATCGTGTCTGGAAAGTGATCTATTGGATTTAAGACAGCTGTTTGAAGTGCATGTTCGAGTTTTGTCTCGTAAGCATATGACCCTAAGGGGTGTTTCTCTGAAGAGTTATGACACCTATTGGATTTTCATTATAAATACTTACCACCGTGTGCATTTTATTTATCGTGGGTGATGGTTGAAAATTGTACATTTTGTGTCTACCATTCGCACGATGTTTGTCTGTATGTTTTCTTTACATGTTTGAGATATACTGAAGAAAGAATATACATTGTATGGATTTATACGTTTCCCCATACAAGGTGAAAATTTATATAACGGATTGAGTGTTAAAGAAAGCGCCCAATGTATGTGACTATTGTTTTGTTAAATAAAAATTATAAAGCTGACTCAATATTGTCTAATAAAATTAATGCAAAAGAGGACAATTGGTTGGTATGGAGCGATCAGATCTGGAGGGAATACTTCTATAACTTATAATGCACAGGAAGTTGTAAAAGGATTTGAGATTATTACAAAATCTCAAAAAACTTACCCAGTCCCTTGGATTCCAAAGATTCAAGGAAAAAGATTCTTATTTATTTACAAATTCAAGTTCAATACTTTCTGAAAAATACATTGCTTTATTAAGTTATAATATTAACTGGAAGAAATGTTGTAAGGCATTAAAACCTTAAAGCCATCCTGTGCACCAGACCCCAATGAATTGACACCCCAATATTATAAGACATTTGGGACAGCGGTTGTTCCATCCCTTACAACAATTTTAACAACATAGAGGGAGCTTACTTTGGTCCAGCAACAACTCTTGCATACATTGTGGTGTTTTTGATGGAAATACTTTGTGCAATCTATTTACCTGTATCATTATTAAGCTTTGACTTAAACATTTCTGCAAAGATGTGGATGTATGGATTGAATCTCCGTTTCCTCTCATTGGTACACCTGGACCAAATACAACTTATACTGGGCTGGCAGGCTCCAGATAATACAAATAATGGTCTATTCATAAACAAAAATGCCTTCTTTAATACTAGCACTCAACACCGCAAAAGCATTTGATCACATATACTGGCCTTTTATGTTTTGGTGCTCAGGTCATTGGAATTCACTGAAATATTTCTTGACAGTAGTTCTGTATTATATCGATTGACCACAGCCACTATATTGACAAATAGAGTCACCTCTCAGAATCACCAAAGGTATAAGGCTGGGTTGCCCCTTCTCACACTTAGGGCTAGATTTACTAAGCTGCGGGTTTAAAAAAGTGGGGATGTTGCCTATAGCAACCAATCAGATTCTAGCTGTCATTTTGTAGAAGGTACTAAATAAATGAAAGCTAGAATCTGATTGGTTGCTATAGGCAACATCCCCACTTTTTCAAACCCGCAGCTTAGTAAATCTAGCCCTTAATGTATGCCCTAATTTATAAGTCTTTAGCTATGAAACTTTTGCAAATTTAACCAGTTCAGCTATTAGAGCTGGACAAACTGAACATAAAATAGCCCTATTCGTAGACTATGTACTTCTGTCAGTCACGGAGTCGCCAAAAGCTCCTATGAGACAAGTAGTCCATGGCCAGCATGATGCGCAACACATCTTTCTCCAAAATATGTGAACCAAGGATTTCAATATTTAATATCCTTCGTACATGTTCATTACAAACTGTCACGGTCACTACGATTTATCAGATCCATGTGATATGCCTGGCTTGGCAATACCCAGCTCAGAGGTGCGGAGTATAACAGAGCAGATGTTTTTTCGCCAGGAAGACGAGGAGGTATGGACTTTGCATCTTCTGCCCCACAGGTTGCGGTTCACTGAGGAGGTGCTAGGTGCGACCCGTAAGAGAACCTAGAAATAAAATCGAGAAGTGGCAGAACTGAAAGGAGCGATGATCTGCAGGCATGACTCAGCTTGAAGTTGAGGGATACGAGATAGTTACCAGGAACGATAGAGTTGATGTCTGCAGTTGTAGTTGTAACCACTGTGAATGGCAAGAGAGCTAGGGGGCTGCAGCTTAAAAATGGATTGATAGTCTGCAGTTGCAGTAGTAAGTGCTGTGAATGGCTGGAAGCTTAGAAGCTTGCTAAGTAGAGAGAAGCGATAGTCTGTGGCAGCAGTGTAAGCCACTGTGAGGTGCTGGAAGCTTGCTGTATACAGAGGAGCAATAGTCTGTGACTGCAGTATTAACCACTGTGAATAGCTGGAGGATTGGAAACTTGCTGGGAACAGAGGAGCGATTGTCTGTGACTGCAGTATTAACCACTATGAATAGCTGGAAGCTTAAAAGCTTACTGGGAACAGAGGAGCATTAGTCTGCGGCTGCAGTAATGGAGAGTCACTGGGAGCCACATCTGAGTGTAGACTCAAAGAACAGGCACCATAGGACTGTGGCAGGTGCTTTAAATATCCTACAGCTAATGTCTGAAGCTCCAATGAGTGACGGGAAGAGGTCGTAAAAAGACCAAAACCAATATAGAGGCCAACCTATGGCACTCAGCACCGACGTGGTTGAAGGAGGCGGGCAGGTAAGCTTGCCGGGTCCCAGCTGGAAGGTCCGAGGGTCTGGCGTGTGACATAAACTACCAGAGGTGATGGTTACTTTATATTCAGCCTCATGCAAAACTACCTATTCCCCCTCCTCCTCCCGTGTTGTCTGCCCCACTACTCGCTTCATCTACCTGGACCCACGTTCCTCTTTCTCTAAATTTATTGAAGAAGACAGATCAGTATATTGCAACTTCATAATTTGTTTATATGTTTTTTATTGTTTATATCTTGCACTCATTATCTTTGCATATGTAACACCCAGGGCTGTAACTAGGGCTGTGCGATAGGGACGACTGCCCAGGGCACAACGCTGAAGGGGGGCGCAATTTAGGAATGTTTTAGGTTCATTTGGTTAAAATTGAGGGCTAAGGGGGTGGCATTTGTCTTTCTCGCACCATGCGCTAGAATTCTAAGTTATGGCTCTGGTAACACCCCCTTTCCTAGAATTAAGGCGTGTATAGGTATGGGTGTGTGTGGGTGTGTTTTGGTTCTTGGCCCACTAATTTAACTTTATTCCCAGTATGCAGTGCCTCGACCTTGGTCTTTAGACAGTAAGCTCTTAGCGGAGTAATGCCCTTGTTCAGTGACACCAGAGGGAGACCAAGGAACCCTCCGCCCCCTTACTCTCAACCCCAGGCTCAAATACAGAAAACACACACCACTCTGTAGCTAGCTTTAGAAACCACCGACACGTTTATTTCTAGAGTGGTTCCTCAGGCTAGTTTCTTTTTTAGGAAGTTTGCATAACGAGTGCACATTTAAAACAGTATCACTGGTAATCAGCTCACTGGTAAACTAAACAACAGATTAACCTTTAGCTTATCATTTAATGACACACAGTTCTTAATATCCTAAAGACTAGCGTCAGGGGTACCTCTGCATCTTAACATTATTCTAGCAAACAGTTCACACTAAACAGAGACATGTGAAAACACAGCAGTTGAAACCAACATAACTTTCACATATAAATATGACTGTCCAATATATAACAATATGCAGCACACACATAAAGTACATTTGGCATGCATACATATCTACAGGCTCAGTGTGTTACTTTTCAGTAATACAATATGAGTTCTCAGTAGAAATAAAAAAGTTAACTGCAATACTCCTATGGTAGAGATCCCTCCAGAAAGCATTAATAAAAGAGCAATAAATACAGATTTCTCCAATGCTTGTCACATGTCGCAGAACTCCATCCTCTGTTAAGTAGTTTTCATAACAATACCAAAGTCTTATAACTAATTTCCTATATGACTCAGTCCATAACTTTCCCTAAATTTACCCTTTAAAATCTAACTCAGTCCCAGAACAAGGGTATATATCATTAATCTTCGGGACTTCCCACCTGGTCCCTGACTAACTAAACTAATATGTAAATTTGGCTCAATCTTTCTAGTAAAACTGGAAGTATAATAAAACTAAAGGGTACTTATCAATATATTGCTTCTGGTCCAGTTTCAGGCAATCTCTTCAGGATCAGGGTACAGGTATTTAAAGTGGTGTGAAAGATGTCTCATATGTTTGCTTGTCAGCTTTAATAAGGTACTTAGTCTTGCTTCTGGCAAACTGATTTCTTTTTCCCACTCTGTTATTACCACCCCTCTTCCTCTCATGTAAATCTCTACTGTTTCTCACCTCTTCTCCTCTTCTGGCTCTGTCTTTAAATTTCAGCATGCTGCTGTATATGTCACTCTGTTCAGTCTCCTCTTGTCTCTCTCTTCTCCATTCCAAATCCCACTTCTTCCTCCTGTCCTTTATCTTGCTTGCCACTTTCTTCTTCTTCTTTTTACTTCCAGCTTCCTTTTTGTATGGCCCTCTTTTTTTTTAGACCAACTGCTGCACTACAACTGCCAGTTTCCAGTAATTTCTCTTACCTAACTGTCACTTTTCCCTCGCTTGATGTCACTGTGAGCAGAGCTTTATCATTCGCTGACATTAGTGCACATATGCGGGCCATCATGTCCGCCAGCACTACACATACATTTTGTATAAAATGCATAGCGGGGAAGTTTTCCCCAAATAACACACACTGTGACATAACCTTTTACCAGACCAAATAAAGACACGGACACCAAATTAAAGTTGGAATGAATGAAGGTATTTATTAATATTTAAACTAATAGGACTGTAAGGCGGACGAGAGCAGGGCAGTCAGGAACGCAAAACCAATAAAGGTGGAAAGGTCAGACCATAGTACCACCAACCCAGGATCATACCTTATCTATTGGCCGGTGCTCAGATCAAGTCCAACGGCAAGACTACGCCCCCTATTAATTCCGCCAGTATAAACCATACAAAACTGGCCTAATGGTCCTCCTAACATACGGACCAACCATGGTATGACACCATAACCACAGAGGGGTAGTACCTATGACAAGATCACCCGAGCACCATATGCACAGTTACCGACTGCACTGCTCTCCTACTCTAACCAACTACAACTCCAAAGTTACCCAAGAAATTGCAGGGAGGGCGGGAGAAATCTGTAAGCAGGAAGAACTATATCCTGTCTGCACTGACTTATAACTGTGTATAAGTCCCAACCCCTTCCTGCTCCCATTGGCTGAAATTCCAGGAATCCACAGATCATAGGTTCTTTGGCAATTCACTCACCCGCATGATTTTAACTGCGTTTAGTCTAATGGACACACTTCTCTTCTGCTGAATAAAATACAGCTTTAAAACAAAACAAAACACAAACCATACAGCCAAAGTATATCAGTGCAATCTTGCACAACCTTAAGTAACAGATCCAACATTAATAAGAGTATACTGTAGGTATAAAACAACTGAATAATGCTTAGTACAAGAATATATTGTCCAATTATGTCTGCATCAAGTGCAAAATAACATAAAAAACAACATCATTATAAGATTACTGTTTACTCTTAGCTTGCTTCATGGGCACTTACTGTCTTCAAGTTAATGCTTGCCCATCCAGATTCTGTCTCTCCAGATGCAAGGGGCTAAGGCAAGCTCAAATACAGACACATTGCACCCAACAATTGAAGATACTTAACTATAAATGAGATGCTCATGAAAACATTTTTCCAATATCCGGCAGGACATTTATATGAAAGATCCTTTATAAGGTATGTTTTTTATGTACGGCTGTATTTTTCTGTGCTTGGAAAGAATACTTTTGCTTGCATTATCCACACTCAGCCTATGTTTTTATCGTTTCATCCCACACACTTCTCAAAGTGGTTGTGAGCTGGTGAGATGTTGCGTCTTGGAACCATCCTCTTATAATTAACCCTAGAGCTATAAGCTAAACAAGCTGTGACATCAGAGTTAAACTCATACAGGAAGAGGTAAATTGCTGATAATGATGATAATTTTGTATCCATTCCTGAAGCACTAAAAATAGATTAATTGTGCTGCTGTTTACAATAAACATTGATTTAAGACACTAAAATATCATCTTCAGTTGCTGGACTACTTACTATTTGTTGAATGTCAATGCTGGCCTGTAAATGAGAATTGTATGTTCATCTGTCCTCCCTTTAAATGATGCCACTGTCTTTTTTCCTCCCTTCAACTGTTGCCAAAATGATGAATAGAGTATCAGGTCAACATTTTTAATCTCTTCTACTTACTGTTATTCTGACCCATGTCAGTAACTTATTAACTCAAAACATTTCTGTCTTAATGATAATGACTTTCCTCATGCTACATGGATTAGAGAACCTCCTTAAGTTTTCTACTTATACTTTAGGGAATATTTTTTTATTTAGCTGATCATTAATGTGATTTAGGAGGGAATGATAATTTAATAAACAATAATAACATATTAAACTCATTTTAGTACCTATGTAATCGTTTGTGTTTTACTATATAGATATTTTTAGGAACAAACATGATTCTTCTCTTGGTGTCTTGTTTCTAGGATTACCCATACTAATTGTGTGTGTCTTTAATTTGTCTGTGAATCCAGTATAAATTAGAGATGCTCAGGCTCGGTTCCACGGAAACTGAACACACCCGAACTTAGGGGATCCGAGTACCGAGCCAAGTCTGCTCGGTACTTTCGAGCTTTTTTGCATTCCAAAATGAGGCAAAACGTCATTGTAACATCGTCGGATCTCGAATCTCACGAGTTTTGGAATCTATAAATACCGCCCTCCACAGCGATCTAGCGCCATTTGAGAGTAGGATACAGAAGGGGTAGGATAGAGTGTAGTGCAGTTGGGCAAGCAAACTTACAGAATTGAAAGAGGAGGGTGGTAGCAGTGTTAAAGAAAGCTCTATTGCTAATTGTCATTGCTGAAATACAAATATACTAGTGACTAGTCCTTGCAGGCTTTTTTTCTGAATTTGCACCAAAAAGTGGAGGGTGTTATATACACCCAAAGACAAGAGCTCCATTGCTAATTGTCATTGCTGAAATACAAATATACTAGTCCTTGCAGGCTATTTTTGTTGAATTTGCACCAAAAAGTGTAGGGTGTTATATACACCCAAAGACAAAAGCTCCATTGCTAATTGTCTGTCAGACGCCGTCCCCGCTGATTCCCTGTCAGACGGGAAACGGACGTCTGATCTCCCCGTCGGCTGCCGCAGGACTTCCGGATAGCGGGCACATGCGCCCTGGGCTCAGTTCCGTTGCTAGGCAATGGGACGCTGCTTCTGTTCCCGCTGCCGCCTCCGCTCTCCACCAATCAATTCTGTCTGGACTCTATTTAAACCTGCCTCTGGCGCCATTAGGGTGCCAGAGTAACAGGTTCACCACCAGTGTTCCTGGCTTCCCTATCCCTCCATACTCCTGAGTATTCTGATTCCTGATTACCTCTTGTGACCCCGGCTTGGCGTCCATTCTACTCTTCTGTGTGACCCCTTCTGTACTGTGACTTCGGCTTGGCGACTATTCCTTTGGATTACCCTTTTGTACCTGATATCCCTGACTGCTGTGACCCGGAACCGTCTGACCTCTCTACGCTACACTGGTAACTGGCTATTAGGACCGCGACCTGCGTGCTCTCTGCTGCGAAGTCCAAACTTCCTTGCGGGGGTCCCTGGTGAACACCAGGGGTACGTTAGACTCCGCGCCTGTTTGACCAGTGGCACTAATACCGGTTAGTGTCATCTTATCTTCAGCCTCATAGGCCTACAGCGTGACAGTTTACTCTGGCCATGACTGACGGTACCGGAGAACCCTCATCCCGAGACCTCCTCATCCATTTAGGAGTACGGGTAGAACGCCAGGAGGCCAACCAAGCACAACTCTTGCAGTGTTTACAAGGAGTGATTTCCCGCTGGGATGCCCTGAGCACTTCTCAGGCAGCAGCCCCAGTTCCTGATCCTGCTCCGGCTGCTGCCCCACTGGATACCTCTAGAACACTGCGGATTCCTACCCCAGAGAAATACGACGGTAATCCCAAAGGATGCCATGGATTCCTAAATCAGTGTTCCATCCAGTTTGAACTTTCACCGGAAAACTTCGCATCTGAGAGAGCTAAGGTGGCCTATATAATTTCCCTCCTGACGGGACAGGCCCTAGCTTGGGCCTCGCCACTGTGGGAACGAAGAGATGGATCTCTCCTTCATTTGGACACTTTCATTGAGAACTTCCGGAGGGTATTTGATGAACCTGGTCGTGTGTCTTTGACTGCATCCAGTTTATTAGCTCTTCGCCAAGGTTCTTTAACTGCAGGTCAATACGCGGTTCAGTTCCGTACCTTAGCCTCAGAATTAGGCTGGAATGATGAAGCTCTCTCTGCCACCTATTGGCAAGGCCTGTCAGACCCTATCAAGGATGCACTGGCTTCGCAAGAGCTTCCATCCAAGCTTGACGACTTGGTCTCTTTGTGTGTCAAGGTAGACATTCGCCTTCAAGAGCGCTCTCAGGAGAGGGTCCAAGGTCGTCGCACTGTACGTTTGGCTCCTCGTTTTCAATCTCCAGCTCTCCCGGCGGAAGAGCCGATGCAAATTGGACGCTCTCACCTGTCACGGGATGAGAGAGAACGCAGGATCAAGAATCATTTGTGTTTGTACTGCGGAGAATCCGGCCATCTGCTATCTTCTTGTCCCAAGAGGCCGGAAAACTTCACCGCCTAGGCAACACCAGGGAGGTTGTTCTAGGTTCATGTCTCCATTCTCCCTCTCCTTCCAAAGATAACAGTTTTCTGATGCCTGTCACCCTCACATTTTCGGACTCTTCCCTAAATTGTTCTGCTTTTGTGGATTCCGGATCTGCAGGAAATTTTATCTCTGCCACTCTGGTGTCGAAGCTTCACATACCCTGCACTCCTGTCACGGGCACTAGGAGTCTTTGCCCAGGATATCACCAGATGATGGGCTTACCAGAGTAGTGTAGCTGGTATTATGGTTCTCTGGTAGCAGGGTGACAACGGAACAGGAGAAACAGCAGATGGTGAGAGAATGCTCGAGGAAAGTCTATGACTAGCAGCAACTGGTAATGAGTAGATGAATGTACACGAGGAACCAGATGGACAAGGAACGTGAGGAAAGTCAGCGGTCTGCGTATAGCAAGTTGTACCGCTGTCTATAGTGAAGGAATGGAATCCAGGTGAAAGTAGGTAACGGGGAAGTCAGTGGTCTGCGTATAGCAAGTTGTACCACTGCTTATGTGAGAGGATACTTGAAACTGGTGTCACAGGGAACAGGAGTCAGTGGTCTGCGTCAGCAAGTTGTACCACTGCTATATATATATGTGAGGAGGGGCACGGGGAGATGAATGTAAAGCAGAGTATACACGGGGCACACAGAACTTGATCCCACGATGATATCCACAATACAACGATAACTGACAAGCACTGCTTGAAGTATACAAAGTCACAATAGCTATCCAGGCAATAGGAAACAAAGTCAATGGTAACAATAGCTTCAGTGGATAGGAGGCTCCAGAGGAGAACACAACTCAGTCCAGATGGATATGCAATACACAAGCAAAGTCAATGGAAAGTATGCATACCGCGGTTCAGGAGAGCAGGCTGTCAAAGAGACGTGCAGGGATACCTGAACGGCTGAAGGCCGGCAGGAGGAGAGACCACTGGAGGGTGGAAGCGGTAATCAGGTTGGTGCAGCGCACGGCAGGTAATCCAGACTCAACGAAGCAATACTCAGGAAGCAGTAGTAAGTGGAACTGGAAACATGAAGAACACGGGAGAGTTGAGGCTGTCTGGTATCCAGTAGTAGTGGTGGAGACAGCGGAGAGAAGGCACACTGAACACGGGAGAGTAGAGGCGGTCAGGAACTCAGTAGTAGTAACGGAGGCAGCGGGGAGCTGACACGATAAACCCAGGAGAGTTGAGACGATCAGGAACTCTGTAGTAGTAACGGAGGCAGCGGGGAGCTGACACGATAAACCCAGGAGAGTTGAGACGATCAGGAACTCTGTAGTAGTAACGGAGGCAGCGGATAGGAATCAGCTGAGTGCAGGCACGATGAACACAGGAGAGTTGAAACGAACAGGAGTCCGTTAGTAATAGCAGATAGGAATCAGCTGAGTGCAGGCACGAGGAACACAGGAGAGTTGAAGTGGTCTGGAAACCACAATAGCAGTACACAGGAATCAGCAGGAGCTGAATACACGAGGAACACAGGAACACCTTCAGAGGCTCATGGGGAATGAGACTCCAAGTTCAGGCAACCAGGTAATGATCACAGGTGGTTTAAATAGGGAGGGTTGCCTGATCATCCAATCAATTAAAAGCAACAGGAACTGAAGGTTTGATAAGGGCTGCACATGCGCAGACCCTCGGGATGGCGGACGGCAACGGTTCCTGAACACACGGGAAATGGCACTCACAGTCCGATGAGTGACAACTCCATTGCCGCAACCTCTGGTTCTTACTGCAGTTGACGGTAACCGTGTCAGCAACGGTTCCATCACTGACACTACTGCTCCAGTTCAGTTGCAGGTAGGGGTTCTCCATCAAGAGTGGATTCAGTTCCTGGTTATCCCACAGTCCGTTAATTCCATCATTTTAGGGCTACCATGGCTCAGGAAACATTCGCCACAATTCGATTGGGCTCTCGCTCAAGTTACCTCCTGGGGCTCCTCATGCTTCAATCAGTGCCTCTCGAAAATACTTCCTCCTAACCAACTTCCTTGTCTCTCTCTGGATTCCCACCTCAAACTACCAGAGCCGTATTTAGACTTTATTGATGTGTTTAGCAAAACCGCTGCAGAGACGCTCCCTCCACATCGAGCATGGGATTGTCCTATTGAGCTAATTCCCGGCAAAACTATTCCCAAAGGTAGAGTTTATCCTCTGGCTCTCCCTGAGACTAAGGCAATGTCTTTATATATATCAGATAACCTATAAAGAGGATTTATCAGAAAGTCTACCTCGCCAGCAGGAGCCGGATTCTTTTTTGTAATAAAAAAAGACGGTTCATTAAGACCGTGCATAGACTACCGCCGTCTTAATGATATTACCATCAAGAACCGCTATCCGCTCCCATTGATCACTGAATTGTTCGACCGGATTAGAGGAGCCAAAATCTTCTCTAAATTAGATCTCAGAGGGGCCTACAACCTAATCCGCATTCGAAAGGGCGATGAGTGGAAAACGGCTTTTAACACCCGTGACGGGCACTATGAGTACTTGGTCATGCCGTTTGGACTTTGCAATGCCCCTGCAGTATTTCAAGATTTTGTCAACGAGATCTTCAGGGATCTTCTGTATCAATTTGTAATTGTCTACCTGGACGATATTTTGATATTTTCATCTGACTTACATATTCATCGTCTCCATGTCAAGACTGTTCTTTCTCGCCTCCGGAAACATTCCTTATATTGCAAGCTGGAGAAATGCCTTTTTGAGCGTTCACAAGTTCCATTTCTAGGATACAAAGTTTCTGGCACCGGCCTGCTGATGGATCCGCAGAAAGTGAAGGCCATTGTCAACTGGCCATTACCTATTGGTCTCAAAGCTACCCAACGCTTTATCGGCTTTGCCAATTATTACCGGCAGTTCATTAAAGGCTTTTCATCCATTATCTGTCCACTCACAGCTTTAACTCGAAAAGGTGCCTGCAGCAAACCATGGCCTGTCGAAGCCATATTGGCCTTCAAAACTCTTAAAGAAGCATTTCTCTCGGCCCCTATACTCATACAGCCAGACCAAAGGAGACCGTTTTTTATTGAAGTGGGCGCTTCTTCAGTCGGGATTGGAGCTATACTTTCCCAAAAATCTACTTCAGGAACATTAGAAACTTGTGGATTCCTGTCTAAGAAATTCTCTAGCACTGAACTAAATTATGGAATCGGTGACAAGGAATTATTAGCCATCAAGATTGCCCTTGAGGAGTGGCGTCACTTACTAGAGGGTGCCTTACATCCCGTCACGGTCATGACAGATCATAAAAATCTTACTTATCTCCAGGAAGCACAATGTCTTATCCCCCGTCAAGCTCGCTGGTCTCTTTTCTTTGCCAGGTTCCAACTCATTCTCACCTTTCGTCCCGGTTCCAAAAATTCCAAGGCCGATGCTCTCTCCAGGTCCTTTGATAATGACGGTACTCTCACTTGTTTAGACAACAAAGTGATTCTAAATCCAATTCAAACAGTGGCCATCACAAATTCTTCAGTAACCTCTCCCCCTCCAGGGCGTTCATTCGTGGAACCTCATCTCCGCTCTAAACTTCTATGTTGGGCTCACGAGTCCAAATTTGCCAGCCATGCCGGTTACAATAGAACCAAAGAATTCCTCTCCAGATATTATTGGTGGCCTAAACTGGCTTCAGATGTTTAAAAATTCGTATCTGCATGTTCGGTTTGTGCACGCCACAAGGTGCCAAGACAAAGTCCTCCTGGTCTTCTCCTTCCTCTGCCTATTCCGGATTCTCCCTGGACCAGCATTACAATGGACTTCATCACCGATCTCCCTTTGAGCAATGGCTACAATACCATCTGGGTCGTGGTAGACCGCTTTTCAAAAATGTCACACTTCATTCCTTGTAAAGGACTCCCTTCGGCTCCTAAACTCGCAGATTTGTTTCTAAAGAACATCTTCCGTCTTCATGGATGCCCTCAAGAGATCATCTCTGACAGGGGAGTACAATTTGTCGCTAAGTTCTGGAGAGCTTTTTGTAAAAAGATTGGAGTCAGTCTCAAATTTTCTTCTGGATATCACCCCCAAACTAACGGACAGACAGAACGAGTGAATCAAGACTTGGAGTGTTTTCTACGGTGTTTTGCTTCTGATCATCAAACGACATGGAATGATCTTCTGTATTGGGCCGAATTCGCCCACAACAATCTTCTACATTCCTCCTCTGGGCGTTCTCCATTTTTTATTATCTACGGCAGACATCCCACTCCTCCTCTCTTGTCCGAAGCTCCCTCCTCTCTAGTACCAGCGGCTGATACTCTCATTCATGACTTCTCTCAAATCTGGTCTCAAACCAAAGAAGCACTGTCTACTTCTGTACAGAGACAGAAGAAAGCGGCTGATCTTCATAGAAGAGTTGCTCCAGTACTAAGGGTAGGAGACCATGTTTGGTTGTCTACACGCAACCTTCGACTTCAAGTTCCATCCATTAAATTGGCTCCTAAGTTTATTGGTCCCTTTGCCATATCACAAGTCATCAATCCTGTTTCCTTCAAATTTGCATTACCTCCGTCTCTTAGAATCCATAACACATTTCATATTTCATTGCTGAAACCGCTGATTCTCAACGAATTCTTCAGAGAACCTGCTCCTCCTCCACCTATTAAAACATCTTTAGGGGATGAATTCGAGATCGAGAGGATTCTGAAGAGACGTTTCTTCCAGCGCAAACCTCAGTATCATGTACACTGGAGAGGTTACGGTCCGGAGGAGAGATCGTGGGTCTTGGAGGCCAACCTTCATGCTCCTCGTCTCCTTGCAAAATTTCTGAGGAAAGGCAATCCTTCTCTGAGAGGGAGGAGGGGAGGGGGTACTGTCAGACGCCGTCCCCGCTGATTCCCTGTGAGACGGGGAACGGACGTCTGATCTCCCCCTCGGCTGCCGCAGGACTTCCGGATAGCGGGCGCATGCGCCCTGGGCTCAGTTCCGGTGCTAGGCAACGAGACACTGCTTCTGTTCCCGCTGCCGCCTCCGCTCTCCACCAATTAATTCTGTCTGGACTCTATTTAAACCTGCCTCTGGCGCCATTAGGGTGCCAGAGTAACAGGTTCACCACCAGTGTTCCTGGCTTCCCTATCCCTCCATACTCCTGAGTATTCTGATTTCTGATTACCTGTTGTGACCCCAGCTTGGCGGCCATTCTACTCTTCTGTGTGACCCCTTCTGTACTGTGACTTCGGCTTGGTGACTATTCCTTTGGATTACCCTTTTGTACCTGATATCCCTGACTGCTGTGATCCGGAACCGTCTGACCTCTCTACGCTACACTGGTAACTGGCCAATAGGACCGCGACCTGCGTGCTCTCTGCTGCGAAGTCCAAACTTCCTTGCGGGGGTCCCTGGTGAACACCAGGGGTACGTTAGACTCCGCGCCTGTTTGACCAGTGGCACCAATACCAGTTAGTGTCATCTTATCTTCAGCCTCATAGGCCTACAGCGTGACATTGTCATTGCTGAAATACAAATACTAGTCCTTGCAGGCTTTTCTTCTGAATTTGCACCAAAAAGTGTACGGTGTTATCAAAATGGATTCACAGCAGTACACAGAAGAGCAGGAGCACCAAGCAGTTGCTGCCACCAGTCATGATGATAGTAATCTCTGTACGTCATCTGGTAAAGCCTATGTAAAAGTACATAGTGTTTGTACGTCCGTCAAACAAAAATGTAAAAAAACACTTTTTACCTTGGTCAAGAAAAAAACACCTGTAATCAAAGCATAGTTAAGTGCCGGAAAAAAAAATAATTGCCAACATGCCATTCGACACACGCAGTGGCAAAGAAAGAATCATGCCTTCGCCTTTCTCTATGAGTGCTAGTTCTGCAACTGTCAGTGGGCCATCTTCTTGTAAGGTCAGTCATGATGATGCAAGACCTTGTCATTCTGACTCAAAAAGTGTGTTATATAGGTAACACAAAAAGGAGAGCTGCATTGCTAATTCTCATTGCTGAAATGAAAATACTAGTCCTTGCAGGCTTTTACTCTGAATTTGCAGGCAAATTCTACTGCATTATACAGGTAACAAACAAAGAGGAGTGCTACATTGCTAAGAGTCATTGCTGAAATACAAATAGGAGGGCTAGCTGGCTTGTCTTCTGAATTTGCAGGCAAATTCTACTGCGTTATATAGGTAACAGACAAAGAGGAATGCTCCATTACTAAGAGTTATTGCTGAAATAGAAATTATAGGGCTGACTGGCTTGGTCTAAATTTGCAGTTACATTTTACTGTACCATAGTCCACTCAGAAACAGGAGAGGTGGCAGGGTTCAGTGCTGAAACAGAAATTGTAATAATAGTGGTGTCAGTGTTCTTCAAAGTCTCCAGTGACATTGTATTGTGCCATTGCTCATACAGAAACAGGAAGGGTGACATTATTGTTGTCACTCTCCAGTCTCAGTCATGATGATACTAATCCCTCTACCTCATGTGCTAAAGCCTAAAACATAAAATTGCCAAGATACCATTTTACCCAAAATATTACCAGGCATACCAGCATCAGGTAGCTCCCATCTCTTAGCTAGATTTCAGCTCCTGCAATCTACACTGTCATCATATTCACCCTCATCCTTGTGTACATCTTCCTCAAACAATACTAATTCATCCCTGCTGGAATCCACCATCACAGAAGTCTGTGTACTTTGATGTAATTGCCAATAATGGCCTTTCTCATGGAATTTGTAGTTCATTTTATGGCAGAGCTGTCACGATTTTTGGGCAGTTCTTTTAGAGCAGAGCAAATGTCAAACTGTTGTTCTGACTCATCTGCATCTCCACTGGGTGTCTTGGGAAAGCTAAGTTTTTTCCGAGAAGCAGTTGCCAGAGAAACTGAAGGAGGAGACGTCATTACAAGATGTTGATAGCTCTTGGATCCTGGCAAAGCGAATTAAGTCCTAGATCTATAATTACAATATAGTTAGCGGATTTGCTTAGTTTAATTTCATCCTTCAATTTCTCTAGCTGCTTCTCAAAAAGTATAATCAAGGCAATCACTTGTCTCAAGCTAACCGTGTCTGCACTCTCTTCACAGGTGACTACTTCGCTGGACAAAAGTACATTCCCATCAAATTGCCATCCTGGGAGTCACAGCAGGAGTTCCACAAAAGCATCCACCTGCGGTGAAACATGGGAAGTCCAAACAAGCGTTGGTCGGTGATGTCGCAGATGAGCCCACCCCGCCTGTCAGTGAGGATACGGACTGGTCCGCAATACCAATTTTGTTTCCTCTGCAGGACTTTGCTCAAGACCAACTTAATGATGCCACTTTGGAACATGCCTTTAAAAGTGTGACTGAGGTAAATGGGGTAGCGAAAGCCGCCCAGCCTGCAGAAGGTATACCATATTTTATTGTTAAAAATAATTTCCTGTATAGAGTTGCTAATGTACAGGGGGAAAAAGTAAAACAATTAATGGTTCCTCAGGTCCATGTACTCCTAGTGTTAAAAGCAGCACACACACATGTCTGTGGGGGACACCTAGGGGAGGATAAAACACGGGAACGAGTTCTGCTTAGGTTTTACTGGCCCGGTGTACACATGGCAGTGAAAAAATATTGCCGGTCCTGTCCCATTTGTCAGAGAACCTGTCCCAAACCCATGTACAGGGCACCTCTCATTCCAATACCAATAGTACAAGTTCCCTTTGAACGGATAGCTATGGACCTTGTGGGGCCACTGGAAAAATCCGCACGTGGGCACCAATATATACTAGTGGTGCTTGACTATGCAACCAGGTATCCAGAGGCAATTCCCCTACGAAACATAAAGTCCAGCACCATAGCTAGAGAACTTGTATTGATGTTTACACGCTTGGGAATACCCAAAGAAATTCTCACAGATCAGGGTACTCCATTCATGTCTAAACTGATGAAGAACATGTGCCAGTTGCTAGGGGTTACGGTGCTTCACACCTCTGTATACCATCCACAAACAGATGGCTTGGTGGAATGCTTTAACCGCACATTAAAGCACATGCTCAGGAAAGCAGTGGCTCAAGAGAAAAAAGATTGGGACACTCTTATTCCCTATTTGAGGTTTGCCATCCGTGAGGTACCTCAAGCTTCAACAGGGTTTAGTCCCTTTGAGTTATTGTTTGGGAGACAGCCCAGGGGTATCTTGGATATGTTTAAAGAAGGGTGGGAGCAGCAAGGTCCCAGGGAGCTAAATCTGGTACAATTTGTGTCCCAAATATATGAGAGGCTAGGAAAGATAGGGCCCATTGTGCAGCAACATGTAAAAGAGGCTCAGGATCGACAGAGAAAAAGTTATGATAAAAGTGCTGTTGTTCGATCTTTCAAGCCTGGGGACAAGGTCCTAGTCCTGGTTCCCACCCAGGAAAGCAAACTTTTCGCCCATTGGCAGGGTCCATATGAAGTTCTAGAGGCTGTCGGTCCTGTCAATTACAGAGTCCGCCAGTTAGGTAGGAGAAGGGAGGAGCAAATATATCATGTTAACCTCCTTAAACCTTGGCATGATGAGGAAACCTCTCCTCAGGTAGTGAGCACTGCCATTGAAAAGTCTGAAGCGCCCATAGAGCCAGCTTTGTCCATTCAGCAGAGACAACAGACTGAAGAAATGATTCGCCGGAACAGGGATGTCTTCTCTTTCATTCCTGGGCGCACTACCTTAATCGAACACGACATTGTCACTGCGCCAGGAGTCATTGTAAAGCAGAAGCCGTATCGTATTCCAGAAGCCAGACGGGTGGACGTGAGAAAGGAGATCGAGAAGATGCTCCAGTTAGATGTGATTGAAGAGTCCACTAGTGAGTGGAATAGTCCCATTGTGCTTGTCCCAAAATCAAATGGGACAATTAGGTTCTGCAATGACTTTAGGGGCCTAAACAGTATGTCGCAGTTTGATGCCTATCCGATGCCACGTGTGGATGAACTAGTGGAAAATCTTGCTGGTAGCAATTATTTGACAACCCTTGATCTAACAAAGGGTTATTGGCAAGTTCCCCTGACTTCCACGGCCAAGCCAAAGACTGCATTTTCCACCCCTGATGGTCTTTATCAATATAAAGTCCTACCCTTTGGGTTGCATGGGGCATCTGCCACCTTCCAAAGGGCCATGAATAAATTGCTACTACCTCACACAGCTTATGCAGCCGCTTACCTGGACGATATAGTGATTTATACCCCAGACTGGGGATCACATTTAGCCAAAGTTGAGGCGGTCTTAGCTTCATTAAGGTCAGCAGGGTTAACAGCTAACCCAGAGAAATGTGCCATAGCCATGAAAGAAGCCAAATATTTGGGGTACGTTGTTGGTCGAGGGCGTGTAAAACCCCAGCTAGACAAAGTGGAGGCAGTCAAAAAGTGGGCAAGACCAGGGAAAAAGTAGCAGTTAAGAACCTTTTTCAGGCTTAGTAGGTTATTACAGGCGGTTTGTAAGCCACTTCGCCACTAGAGCTGCTCCACTTACGGACATGTTAAAAAAAAGTTGTCCAGATAGATTAACCTGGTCTGATTTTGCAGAAACCACCTGGTCTAATCTTCGGTTAGCTCTTTGTTCCTCCCCAGTTCTACAAGCACTGGATTTTACCCGGAGGTTCTTCCTTCAAACTGATGCTTCTGGTGTTGGCTTAGGTGCAGTCTTGTCACAGGAGAAGAATGGAGTAGAAAATCCTGTCTTGTACCTAAGTCGTAAGTTGCTTCCATGGGAAAAAAAATATGCCACTCTGGAGAAAGAATGTCTCGCCATAAAATGGGCTACAGAAGCTCTGCACTATTATCTCCTAGGCAGAGTGTTCACCTTAATAACAGACCATGCACCATTGAGATGGATACAGAACAACCGGGAGGTAAATGCCAAGGTAACCCGCTGGTTCTTGGCACTGCAACCTTTCAAGTTCTCAGTAGAACATAGACCTGGGATTCTGCACAAGAATGCAGATGCATTGTCACGAAAATATGCGCTCCTCGCGAAGTCCGCGTCCCCCTACTTGGAGACGCTAGGGGGAGGGATATGTAAAAAAGGGAGGCATTTATCTGACAAGATGCAGAGAAAACATACAAGCAGAGTAAGACATTGGTGCAGTTATGCACCTAGATTCAGGTTAAACCAAGTAAAGACTTATATGTAGTTTAAATTTGGTTAACTTACATGATTTGAAAGCTGCTTCCTCTCAGCAAACAGACAGGGTGTGTCTGTTAGTGCAAACAGAGCCAGTGATGGGCGTTTCCTCTTAAAGAGAAGGTGGGTGTGTCACCTGTCCATCAAGCTAAGGCTGGGGGAGGAGTATCATGTATAAAAGTTTGTTTGTGTCATTTGTTCACTGAGACCAACGCTGGGGAAGCTGGCTGGTCTTGAGAGAGCTGAGCTATGTCTAGCTAGCGTCTAGGGTCTCCAAGAATTGCTGTGAAATCTGTACTGTGTCAAAACATTTACCATCCTGACAATAAAACTACATAAAAAGGAAGTAGTTGTTCACGTGTGCTTCTGCAGTAGCGGGCACTTGCCACAAATAAATATATATATATATATATATATATACACACATAAATACATATATATACATATATATATATATATATTTAATATTACTCATGGCACCTTGCGCATGGGCACAAGTGCCACATGTATGTACTTTAAATGGTGTCCCCATCTGGCAATATTAAGTGTTGCCCCACTGGTAATGAAATAGTATGCTACTATAATATAGTCAAATATTTTTTTCCCATTTACATATAATCATTAATTCAATTTTTCCCCCATTAATTTACTTATAAAATAATAATTTTTGCCGCTCTAACCAAGAAATCATGATTAACCTCATATTAAAACTTGTAGTGTACCTCCTATTACTTTAACATTGGCCAACACTGTAAAGCTGATGTATTTGCTAATCTCGCCTATCCAAAGCAGTGTGTTGATTCTGACGTTTTTCACAACAATCTCGGGCGAGTTTGAAAAATTGCAGCATCATACATATGGTGACTTGTATTATTAGAATGGCCAAAAGTAGGGATGGTGATATGTAGCTCAATTAAAAGTGGCAATATCCATCATTCACACATCATTCACAAATCCATTTACTATTGTGAAATTAATTAGTGATAGTGTGAAATACATTTCAAACTGAATAGAGTTACATTGACTAGAAAAGACATTGGGTAAATTCTTTTATTTTAAAAAATAGGGGTATTCAAAGCACCCTTTTGTTCTAGATCTTAGTTTGGCAAAGCGTAACAGTTTTCAAATTTGCAAACACTCACATTTTTAAATAGATTTTTTGTGCCACTAGTGAATTCACTGTGGGTAACCAGGGTACAGAATATATTTGTCTTTTTTGTCTTCACTACTAGCACCATAGTGGATTCTTGACAGCTGAGCCGAGCTGAGGGTCAAAGCTGGCAGAGTAAGAGTAAAAAGAGAAAAGTTGAGAGCAGAACAATTTATTACCAGGGATGTTCAAGGACCAACCAAGCTCAGAGAAGTCATTAGTTGTTCATAGGTGAACAAACATTAGGCCCAGTCAAACATGTTGCTTAGGCAAATATGGAAAGAAACAGAAATTGGTAGTTATTTCAACAATGCTCATTGGATGTATTTTTTAAAATATCTACTGCAGTATGCTAAGTGGGATTCTGAATTTTAGAATGCATTAAGAAACTCACTTTGAATCATCATCATCAACAAAATATGGTATTCTGCAAATTTCACTAGGGTTGTATGAATAAAGATGTCTAATGTTACACAGTAACATAGCATAGCTGATGAGGTTGAAAAAAGACACCAGTCCATCAAGATCAGCCTATTTTGGATCTCATGCGGTCCTGCAGTTATATTTGAATATGATCCAGTGTAAGCAACCGCCAATCTGTTTCATTTGTGAAAATCCCCCCAGACCCAATATTGCAGTCCTATTTTTACCCTATATCCACTATTATTCTTCATTTTAATTAATGGTTGTATCCCTGGATACACTTTTCCGCTACAAATTTGTTTACCTTTTCTTAAATACATCTATTGAATCAGCCATCACAACCTTCCCTGGCAATGAATTCCATATCTTGCCTGCCCTTACTGTAAAGAACCCCTTACTTTGCTGATGGTGAAATTACCTCTTCTCTAACCTTAGGGGGTGACCGCGTGTCCTGTGTATAGTCCTTGGGGTGAAAAGGTCCCATGAAAGTTCTCTGTATTGACCCTTAATGTATTTGTACATAGTAATCATATCTCCCCTTAGACGCCTCTTTTCTAAAGTAAACATGCCTAAACTGGCTAACCTTTCCTCATAACTTAATGACTCTATACCCTTTATCAATTTTGGCGCTCTTCTCTGAACCCTTTCTAGTTCCAAGTTATATTTTTCATAGAATGGTGCCCAGAACTGTACTGCATATTCAAGATGAGGTCTTACCAACGATTTATACAGTGGCAAAATTACACTGTCTTCCCTTGCATCTATGCCCCTTTTTATGCATGCCAATACTTTATTTGCCCTTGTAGATGCTGCTTGACATTGAGCACTATTGCTAAGTCTACTGTCTACGAGCACTCCCAAATCCTTTTCCATTATAGATTCTCCTAAATTGGTTCCATTTAATTTATAGATTGTGTTTTTGTTTTTGATCCCTAAATGTATAACCTTACATTTATCTATGTTAAACCTCCTATTCCATTTGGTCGCCCAATCCTCCAGTTTATTTAAGTCCCTCTGTAGAGAAGCTACATCTTGCTCTGATTTTATTACTTTACAGAATTTAGAGTAATTTGCAAAGATAGAAACTTTACTCTCTAAACCATTACCAAGGTCATTAATTAATATATGTAGTAATTGTGCCTGCCACATGCTAAAGCTCTGCTGTTCAGTACCCCATCTTCAATTGTTTTTGAATGTGTACATGGCTTGCTGCATAACAACAACAAAAGTAAAGTGAAAAATAAGAATAAATCAATAAAATTTAACTTAACAGCATTTGTCAGCCACCTAGTCTAGTGTATCAGTATTTGACTATATAATAATCATAACTCACAACACAAACATAAAAGTTTGTGTCAAACACAAACTTTAATTTAGAATGAAATGTACAATTTAGTACAAATATCTACAAGCTAAATCAATAAATGATCTCTGTATTTCAAGCTGCATTAGTGAAGAAATGTATCAGATGGGTTAAAGGACTTTTCTTTAGTAAACACAATGTAGGCCTGATTCACTAAGGAACGGTACGTGCCACATCTTGCGTAAAATTGCTCTGCGCATGCCCAGAACCAGTGCATATGCCAGTGAATGCAGTAATGTCCAATTCGAAGGACCATCACTACAACCTACAATTTTGGGGGCGGAACGGGGAGGGTACTGGGCGTATGCACATAGTCAATGTACAGGAGGGGCATGCCAAGCTCAAGTGCACAAAACCACGTCTGATTCAAGCTTTGGGCATCTATAACGTACATATTTTTCTGTTGTACCACTTGCATCAGCTACAGGAAGGGTGTAAGTGCCAATTACTAGTGATGTGTAACAATCCTGACCAGGTTTTGTTACTTTCCCTGTCTGCTCTGTTTTTCTGTGCATCATGACTCACCCTCAGGGAGTGGTCACTTTACCTGCTCTATTTAAACTCAGCACTGACATCTGCTCACTGTCAGTGCAACTTGTTGCTAGGCTGATTCCTAGGACTCCTGTGTATCCTGTGTCTTCCTGTGTATGAGTTTCAGTTCTCTACATAGTGCTGGAGCACTTCTACTGGGATTTCCCTGCTGCAAGTATCATCTTGTGCATATTGCCAAGACTTTTTCTCTCTATTGTGCCTCTACTGATTCACAGCCTGCTGCAAGTCTGTTCATGTGCATATAACAAGACTGTTATTGTGTTTATCCTTGTCACGCTCCGCCGTGGCTATTGGACACCTGAATATTATCATCTGTGCTGTGAATAGACTGATATTGTGGTTATCACCTTGTCACGCTCCGCCGTGGCTATTGGACACCTGCATATTATCATCTGTGCTGTGAATAGACTGCTATTGTGTTTACCACCTTGTCACGCTGTTTTTCATTGAAGTATTGAAGAACTACATCGTGTCTTGCCTCCTTATTCTGAACCTAGTAGACTCAGCATCTGGTCGTGTACAGGCCTGCTCTGACTATCAGACCTGTAACTACCAGCACCGTAACATGATGACAGTCTCGTATGCATGCTAGACCATGTGTTTGCAATTAGGAGCAACTGTGAAAATGCATTTTATGTACAGTAGACATTCATAACATCCTAATATATATATTTTGTGGGGGGGACGGGACTTTTTTATGTTTATCATTAAAAAGCACAGTGACTAAGTGGTTAGCACTTCTGCCTTACATCACTGGGGTCATGAGTTTGATTCCCGACCATGGCCTTATCTGTGAGGAGTTTCTATGTTCTCCCTGTGTTTGCGTGGGTTTCCTCTGGGTGCTCTGGTTTCCTCCCACACTCCAAAAACATACTGGTAGGTTAAATGGCTGCTAACAAATTGACCCTAGTCTGTGTGCAGTGTCGGACTGGGGCATGAAGGGCCCACCGAGGGACTGCAATGCTAGGGGCCCACCAGAGGGGGTGTGGCCAGCCATCATAGAGGCGAGATCAGACACTAGAGGGGGAGTGGTCAACCCATGAAGCTCAGCTAGCACCATAGTGTAGTATATAAAGAATGCAGTGTGTATATAAAGAGTACAGTCTTGACCTGCTCCTTAGAATGGGCAGAACAGTCACCAAAAAGCGGAATTGTCCCACTAGGCCAGGCTTGGCTAACCTGTGGCACTCCAAGTGTTGTGAAACTACAAGCCCCAGCATGCTTTGCCAATATATAGCAGCTTATTGCTGGAAGGGTATGCTGGGACTTGTAGTTTCACAATACCTGGAGTGCCAGGGTACCAGTATGGATGTCTCCTATTTTAAATTACTTGAACTGAGAGGAGCATGTTTATGTTGCTTTTACCCTACCAGAAACTTTAATGGGTTTTCCACATTAAAAATCAATTTTGGCTAAATCCCCTTCGCTTCAATAATAGGACTTTCGAGGGGGGTCCTCATCTAGGATCCCCACTTTCCCTTTCCGCTCCTGACACTCACAATTAGCCAGGACCTATGCCATTTCCCTATTGCCACAGCAAAGCTTTGGCAATGCTTGTCTCTCTCTCTCTCTCTCTCTAGAAGGGTAGACATGTGCGGGCTGGCAAGTTTCAGCCCAAGGGGAGCATCACATGACACGGGATGCGGCCGCGTCATGATGACGTGATAAATACTGACATCTCCCATTATATGAAATTACTCTAGCATATAAAATAAAATGCTATAACCTTTTACGGATGTTACTGATTTAAGACTCCTATGCATACCTGAACTCCAAGACCACCAATGAGAGGAAAGACCCCTTTCTAATTAATATAAACTATGTGTGAATTAGTGTGTATCAAGTATTAAATATCTTTAAACAAGGGTTCTTAATTTATTTTTGCATACAACCAATATTAAGGAACATTTCATAAAGTGGAAATGCGTCACCTCTTCCCAGTAAATGTATAATGGGAGCCCCTCCCTTGGACCCTACTTCTTCAGGAACCTATGAATATATTAGGCTGGATCCTCACAAAGGAGGAACTAATCTGCACAAGTCATCAGAGTGTTCTTGGAGTGTTCTCTTGGGCTAGCTTCTACCATGTCAGGATGTTTACTTATTATGCAGTGTAATATGTTTGTAAAGCCCCAGCTCAAAAGTCACTAAACTAGTACTTTCAAATCACATTAAATAACTTATATGAAGCAGTGACATGATGCATTGGAGAGGAGGCTTGGCAGAATGCTGCACAGAGATCTCCACTTCATCTCCTCCTTTGTGGAGTCTCAATTTCTTCAGTGATTCCACTCCAGCACTGAAGATACAGTCCTAGAAAAGGATACACATATAGGGATAGAGCTACTTATTTAAAGGAAACAGAATTCTGGGACTCAGCATTGGCACCTATAGTTTAGATTTGAATTATTAATGTATTTCCTTATGTTGAACATAATAGAAAACTCAATTCACCTTGGTTTTCTTTTTAGTACACTCCTAGACACCTTAAAACTTGAACTTTTTTGGGTCATTAGACCCAAACAATTAATTTTATCTTTAATGGTAAACAATGGAAAGTAGCATACATTTCCACAATTGCTACAGGTATTTGAAACAACAAATCTTCTGTACTATTAAGTCATTTTGTGTTTAAAGAAAGTTTGGCTTATAATATATTTGCCTCTATGTCTGTTTCATGCAGCCACTTGCATATCTTCTCATCATTAATCAAGCATTCCTATTCTATGGGACCATCCTGGGGGGCCAGATGTTCCCTCCCCTCTGCCCTGCCTGCCCCTGCCCTTACTGAAATGTTGTTATGGAGCCTGATGATGCTTTGTTATGCCCCTGGCTGCAGAATATGTTAGCGCAATAGAAATAAATGTTAATAATAATTCTATTTATGATGTGACAAAATTAATGTATATTACGCAACAAGTGATGTTTAGGTATTTAATATATGCTCCATGACATATGTTCAGGGCCGCCATCAGGGGGGTACGGGGGGTACTGTTGTACTGGGCCCGGGCTCACCAGGGGGCCCGGTACAACAGCTCAGCACAGACTTACCTGGGGCCCGCCGCTGATCTCCGCTATTCTGTCTTCAGCCTGGCTGTCACGGTGACAGCCAGGCACCACGATCCGATCGCAGGGGTGGAGGATTCATTCCCCCTGCGATCATGTGCTCTGCCTGTGACAGATCACATGATCGCAGGGGGAATGAATACTCCACCCCTGCGATCGGATCGTGGTGCCTGGCTGTCACCGTGACAGCCAGGCTGAAGACAGAATAGCGGAGATCAGCGGCGGGCCCCAGGTAAGTATGAAAGTATGTGTTGCTAATGTGGGGGGGGGGGCGCTCATGAGGAGGGGGGGGGGGGCGCGCTCATGAGGGGAAGGGGCCCGGATGGCACGGGGGGCCCGTACTGGGCCCGATTTTTTTCTGAAGGCGGCCCTGCATATGTTGGTAACTGATTGTCCTGACAGAAAAGTAAAATCATTTAAAATTGCATCACACAGTTAAATGCTGCATTGTCCAGTGTTTCTTGTTGATTTACTGTCATAGAAGCAATAAAACTATGAATAATGTAGAACTGCAAGATTTTAAGTTCTGTGGGTGTTGCAATAAGTGGATAGATGTGAGAAGGTAGGACATTAGAGGGCTGCACGTGGGGCTCATCAACGGTATGCATGGCCTCCTGCTCAGTAACAACACTTTCTGACCTGTCCCCTTCTTGTGTCACTTACCTGTGTATTTTCAATGCTCCAGCATGCTGCCCCTCTGGGCGACCGCGGCGATGGACGACTCCTCCTCCCCTGCTGAAGTCAAAACCACACTACCGCGCAGGTGCAGAGAGGCTCTCTGCACCTGTGCGGTAGTGTTTGTCACATTGCCGCCGCAGACGTCCGGGATAGGGACCGTCATCGAGCTGCTCCCTGCAAGCTCCGCCCCAATGTCGGAGGGGGCGGGGCTTAATCGCAGCCGGGCCTACCGGTTTATAGCCCGGCTGGCCGGCAGGCCAGTCAGAGGCTGTCTGTGTCTGTCTGTGTGTGTGTGTGTGTGTGTGTTAGGGAATTTAGACTGTAAGCCCCAATGGGGCAAGGACTGATGTGAGTGAATTCTCTGCACAGCACTGCAGAATTAGTGGCGCTATATAAATAAATGATAATAATAATAATAATAATAATAATAATAATAATAATATTAACAGGTGACATTAATAGGTTTTTTTTCTGTGTGTTCATTTGGGACTTTCTATTCCACATATGCATTAGACATACCCTGCAGTATATTGCATACTTGCCAATTCTCCCAGAATGTCCGGGAGAATCCCGAAATTTGGGTAGGTCACCCGGACTCCTGAGAAAGCAGGCAAGTATCCTGCATACTGGAACTTATTCGTCAAAATGATGCGATTCGCGTCATTTTGGCCCCGCCCCCGTGACAAAACTATGTTTTTTGTCTCAGGGGTGCGGCCAAAATGGCCCCCTGCCTGGGCTCTCCCGGAATTCACTTTTTAAAGGTTGGCAAGTATGGTGTGTTGTCTGTTAGAACAGAGTGTACATAGACCCATATTCATCAACAGAAGTATCTTTACATCTGCTCCTTGTTGAATAAAGACGTGCACATGCCTGATTTATGTGTGATTTAAAAATAAAAAGCGCACAATACTTTAGTTCTACGTGCCTTAATGAATCAGTTGCTATTGTTATTCTGCAGCTCTGCTTATTTCACTAATGTGCTCAAGAACTTAAACCTTAGCTTAGCAACAAATATATCTTTTCAATATAATATCTGAAAGTAATATGTAGTTGTGTGCACTTCTTGTAAGTACTGTATTTTGACTGCAAATGTAAGCAGGAATTACCCAGCAGCACTGCTATTTCTTTCTTTTTATGTTATTCAGCTGTTTATTTTTTATCTTTTGTCATCTCTTGCCTTTGATGCCTCAAAAAAAGAGCAGCAAGCAAGATAATCTAAACTATTTACTGTACCTTCGAAAAATACTTGGTTTTTAAAATGCAAGTCACAAAAATTAAAGTTTGAACTAGAATCATTCAAACGGCATAATGCTGCATGTTACTTTAATATTTCAATCAGTAAATCTGAGTTGTTATGTCGCTAAAATACAGATCTGAGACAACAATAGAAATTGAAAGACAGGCCGCACAGAACCAGCTGAACACAAGCCTGTCCTCGAGACATAACTAGGATGTAATAACATGCTTCAGGAAATGCTGACATGGGGTTTGGCAGATGTGCCCCTTACAATTCTACAACACAGAAGACCATCGGAAATGATTGCCCATTTAATACATTTTTCAAAAAGCATCCTATCTTGAAAATGTTTTTCTTACTTTATTATAACAAATTAGATGTGAAATTGTCATAACTTGCCAGTTAAGACTAGATTTACAGATCTACCACTTTCCCCTTTACTCTCTATGACTGGAAGAAGTATTTGCAAACATTTCCCAATGATTTTATTGCAATAATTATCTCTTCCAAACTTATTGTTGTATACAATAGTATTAGACAACATAAAATGATTTAACTTTAAGGACATTTTTTCCGTGCTCACATACTAAATGACACAAAACTTTAATTATATATTGTTGTCACGTACAGCACTAATATAGTTTACAATTTAGTAAAAAAAACAACCATATTGCATGATTCAGGAACTATAATTATTTTAAAATGAAATGCAGTAAAGTAAGCATTTACAAATAGCATGCACTTTCAGCAAATACACACTATAGCAGAAAAATAGAAACACACTTTATTAAGGGAGGTAAATATATATATATATATATATATATATATATATATATTACACATATGTATATGTACATACATGCATATACAGTCAAGTCCATAAATATTGGTACATCGACCCAAATCTCACATTTTGGGCTCTATACACCACCACAGTGGATTTGAAATGAAACTAACAAGATGTGCTTTAACTGCAGACTATCAGCTTTAATTTGAGGGTATTTACATCCAAATCAGGTAAACAGTGTAGGAATTACAACGGTTTCTATATGTGCCTCCCACTTTTTAAGGGACCAAAAGTAATGGGACAATCGACTCAAAAGCTATTTCATGGACATGTGTGGGCTATTCCCTCGTTATTTCATCATCAATTAACCAGGTAAAATGTCTGGGGGTAAATGTATCAAGCTGATAGTTTTCCGGCAGGTTTGAAAAGTGGAGATGTTGCCTATAGCAACCAATCACATTCAGCTATCATTTTCTAGAATGTACTAAATAAATCACAGCTAGAATCTGATTGGTTTTTCAAACCTGCCAAAAAACTGTCAGCTTGATAGATTTACCCCCTGGAGTTGATTCTAGGTGTGACATTTGCATTTGGAATCTGTTGCTGTCGACTCTTAATATGAGATCCAAAGAGCTGTCACTATCAGTGAAGCAAGCCATCATTAGGCTAAAAAATCAAAATAAACCCATCAGAGAGATAGCAAAAACATTAGGTGTGGCCAAATCAACTGTTTGGAACATTCCTAAAAAGAAAGAATGCACCGGAGAGCTCAGCAACACCAAAAGACCCGGAAAACCACGGAAAACAACTGTGGTGGATGACAGAAGAATTTCTTCCCTGGTAAAGAAAAACCCCTTCACAACAGTTGCCCACAAGATATAAACCATTTGTGAGCCACAAAAACAGGAAGACCAGATTAGAGTTTGCCAAACAACATCTAAAAAAGCCATTACAGTTCTGGAACAACATCCTATGGACAGATGAGACAAAGATCAATTAGTACCAGAGTGATGGGAAGAGAAGAGTATGGAGAAGGAAAGGAACTACTCATGATCCAAAACATACCACCTCATCAGTGAAGCATGGTGGTGGTAGTGTCATGGCGTAGGCATGTTTGGCTGCCAATGGAACTGGTTCCCTTGTATTTATTGATGATGTGACTGCTGACAAAGCAGCAGGATGAATTCTGAATTGTTTCGGGCAATATTATCTGCTCATATTCAGTCAAATGTTTCAGAACTCATTGGATGGCGCTTCACAGTGCAGATGGACAGTGACCTGAAGCATACTGCAAAAGCAATCAAAGAGTTTTTTAAGGCTAACAAGTGGAATGTTATGCAATGGCCAAGTCAATCATCTGAACTGAATCTTGTTGAGCATGCATTTCACTTGATGAAGACAAAACTGAAGGGAAAATGCCCCAAGAACAAGCAGGAACTGAAGACCTTTGCAGTAGAGGCATGGCAGAGCATCACCAGGGATGAAACCCAGCGTCTGGTGATGTCTATGCATTCCAGATTTCAGGCTGTATTTGACTGCAAAGGATTTGCAACAAAGTATTAAAAAGTAAAAGTTTAATGTAGGATTGTTTAGTGTGTCCCATTACTTTTTGTCCCTTAAAAAGTGGGAGGCACATATAGAAACCGTTGTAATTCCTACACCATTCACCTGATTTGGATGTAAATTCCCTCCAATCAAAGCTGAAAGTCTGCAGTTAAAGCACATCTTGTTAGTTTCATTTCAAATCCACTGTGGTGGTGTATAGTGCCCAAAATATGAGAATTGTTAATGTCCCAATATTTATGGACTTGACTGTATATAGCATGAGGGGAGCAGCTGGAGCTTCAGCTCCGGACTCCAATCGCCCTATTGGGCACTTTGCTGAAGCAAGGCCAGATTAACAATGGTATATCCTGGTGGCTGGCTCTTGCCCTCCTCCATCCCCACTACGGGTGCCAGTTAAAGTGCAGCTTTGACTGTACATGCAGAGCACCATCCTGGCACTCAGTAACTATGTGTACTGAGCACCTAAAATAGGGTCTCAGCAAACACTCCTCTGACATTCAGCCTCAGTCTCAATGAGGAGGAGAAAGATGAGGTAAGAGAAGGAAAGAAGGAGAGAGAATGAAAGAGGAGGAGGATGGCATATGAGGAAATAGAAGGAGAAGTTAAAGAGGAAGAAGGAGGTAATTGGGCCTCTGTGAGCGCCATCCCTTGTGCGGTTGGTGGGGCCTATGGACTGGTCTATTAGACTGGAAAGAGAGTAGTGAAAAGAAGAGGGAGCAGATGACATACAGTTAAAGGAGATAGACAAGCCGGCTGGATTCAGGTACCTCATGTAGGTGTGTAGCTGTTTGCATATGTAAACCACTCTCAAGTGTATATTCTCTGTGTCCCTCCTATTGTAGAGAAGGTGGAGGAAACCTGTGTAAAATGCAGCCTGAGCATAGGTTGCAGAGTAGATACGGCATATGTGACTGTGCACTGGTCTCTGCAGTACATTGCCACCACTCTGATACTTTTTCCATTGTATTGTTGTCACTTAGATGCTATCTACATTTTATATAAATCCCTAGAATAGTATGGAAGTAACTAAGAAGCTCTCTGTATTCCATATTAGTCACTAGGATGCTCTCTGTATTGTATGTTATTAGGATGCTCTCTATAGTGTAGATATATATATATATATATATATATATATATATATATATATATAATCACTAGAACATGGCAAATTATTGTGCTTAACATTATAATACCTGTTTTGTCTTACTTGCAAAACATCAATGTTATTTCTCCTTGAGGATGCAATGTGCAGTCTACTGTCTATATTAACATATTTTACTCCTCACTAATTTGATCAATACCTATTTTATATGCAGCCTGATACCAGTTATATGCAGGTTCTGTTCTGTCAACATTAATGAGCAGTGTGGTGAGAGCAGCAAAGTGCTAACCATAGACAATCCTGACAATCAGTAAAATAACATAAGGTTTCCTCTCTGCTGTCTCTAAAGGTTTAGAAGTGCTAGACCTCCTTCCAGTCACCTTCCCGGCCATCAGGATAGTATGAGAGCTGATTTGGTATATACTAGAGATGCTCAGGCTCAGTTCCTTGGGAACCGAACACACCCGAACTTAGGGGATTCTACTCGGCTCAGTACCGACTTGACTCGGTACTTTTGCGCTTTTTCAAGATTCGAAAACGAGGCAAAACGTCATTGTGACGTCGTCGGATCTCGCAAGTTTTGGAATCTATTAATACCGCCCTCCACAGCGATCTAGCTCCATTTGAGAGAGGGACACAGAAGGAGTAGGATAGAGTGTAGAGCAGTTGGGCAGGTAAGAAATTTAAAGAGGAGGGTGGTAGCAGTGTTAAATAAAGTAATCAGTGACATTCAGGAGAGCTGCAGACAAATACAAATACTAGTGCTTGCAGAGTTGGTGTAATTCTGCAGTCCAATTCTACTGTGTTGTATAGGTAACACAAAAAGGAGAGCTGCGCTGCTTCATTGCTAATTGTTATTTCTGAAATACAAATACTAGTCATTGCAGGCTTTTCATCTGAATTTGCACCAAAAAGTGTACGGTGTTATATACACCCAAAGACAAGAGCTTCGTTGCTCCATTGCTAATTGTCATTGCTGAAATACAAATATTAGTCCTTGCAGGCTTTTCTTCTGAATTTGCACCAAAAAGTGTACGGTGTTATATATACCCAAAGACAAGAGCTCCATTGCTCCATTGCTATTTGTCATTGCTGAAATACAAATACTAGTCATTGCAGGCTTTTCTGAATTTGCATCAAAAAGTTTACAGTGTTATATACACCCAAAGACAAGACCTCCGTTGCTCCATTGCTAATTGTCATTGTTAAAATACAAATACTAGTCATTGCAGGCTTTTCTTCTGAATTTGCACCAAAAAGTGTATGGTGTTATATATACCCAAAGACAAGACATCATCCATGTTACGCCATTTGACGCAAGTTCATGGCAAGGTGTTGGGAAAATCAGAAAGTTATGCTAAAAAAATACCAACAAGCAGTCTATCATCAGCTAGAACCGTTCTCTCACCTACATCACGACGCCTGCAATCTACACCCACAACACCATCCTCGTCAATATCCTCAGTAGCGATCGGAGTTAGTCCTGCATCCAAGTTGCTAAGGCTAGATGACTCCTCTACTATCCTGGATTCCTCAGAAGAATTCTTAAGTGTTAGTCCCACTGATGCTGCTGCTGCTGGCAGTGAATTTTCATCCCAGAAGCAGACCAAGAAGAAGACTACTAGTAGTTGACAACAATTTACTGTTAAACAATTGTTTGCAAGAGGAAGCAAGTATGAAAGCTGTCACCCAGTCGCAAAGCGGATCACAGACACTATGGCGACTATGCTAGTATTAGATCTGCGTCCAATATCCACTATCAATGCAGCTGGTTTTAGACAGCTACTTGAGGTCTTGTGTCCCCGTTTCCATCACAACACTATTTCAGTAGACAAGCTATTCCTCACCTCTACCAGAAGGTTCGTAAAAATGTTATTATTGGGCTGCAAAATGCCATTCTACCCACTGTACACTTAACCACATATATGTGGACAAGCGTAACTGGGCAAACTAAAGATTATATGACTGTGACAGCCCACTGGGTTGGTGATTCAACTTCACCAGCAGGAACAGCAGCAGCATGTACCCAAGTACATCACATTTGTCAGAGGCAGGCTACTCTGTGTATCACCAGCTTCACTAAGAGGCATACAGCTGACAATCTGTTACAAAAACTAAGGAATGTCATTGCAACATGGCTTATCCCGCTTGGACTCTCCTAAGGATATGTAATTTCTGATAACGCCACAAATATTGTGAGAGCCTTACAGCTGGGTGAATTCCATCACATTCCCTGTTTTGCTCACGCAATAAACTTGGTGGTGTAGAGCTTTTTAAAAAATGACAGGGACGTGCAGGAGATGCTGTCTGTTTCCCGTGAAATATCTGGACATTTACGGCATTGAGCAACAGCATGTAGGAGATTGCAGCAGCTGTAAGAGCATTTTAATTTCTGCGGATGGAGGAACAGCGAAAAGCCATCCATGCTTACTCCACAAGCCATGACACTGGTAAAGGAGGGGGATGTATTTTAGTCAAGCGCAGTGGAGAATTCTTTCTGTGTTGTGCAAGGTGCTGAAACCATTCAAAGTAGTCACCTGTGAAGTGAGTTCAGACACTGCTAGCTTGAGTCAAGTGATTCCCTTAAGTAGACCTTTGGAAAAGCAGCTTGAGAAACTGAAGGAGGAGATTAAACAAAGCAATTCCGCTAAGTATGCCGGACTTGTACATCAAGTACTTTATTCGCTTCGCCAATATCCAAGAGTTATCAAAATCTTGAAATTGGATTTCTACATTTTGGCGATTGTGCTTCATTCCCGTTTAAGAGCTATGTCTTCTCATTGTTTCCAACTGACCTAGATCTGAAGAGATGCAAGGAGCTCCTGGTGAGCAAGATGACAGCTTGTCTCCTCTTTCAGTTTCTCACTCAACTGCTGCTAGAAAAAAATTTAGCTTTCCCAAGAGACCCAGGGATGATGCAGATGACTCTGCACCATTTTTGACATCCGGTCTTAAAAAATTGACCAAAAAACGTGAAACCTCTGCTGTAACTCCACCTGATCCTACTATCAACATCCAAAGGATGGTGGAGGATTATTTTCAGGACAGCATAGAAATAGACACATCAGACAGTCCCTCTACATACTGGGAGGAAAAAAGGGAATTTGGAGACCCATGTACCAACTCGCTTTGCAGTGCCTAAGCTGCCCACCGGGAACCTTGTCAGCGATCGGCGTAGGAGGCTACTTCGTCAAAATGTGGAAAAGATGATGTTCATAAAAATGAACTTCAAGTTCCACAAGGAAGGCTTTTCCCGTCAATTACATCAAAATACTGAGACTTCTGTAGCGGTGGATTCCAGCGGTGATAAATGAATATTGTGTGAGGATGATGTACAACCTGATGAGGGTGAGGATGAGGATGAGGATAATGACAACAACATCTTGGCACAGTAGCGTTCATTAACACCACTGTTACCTTAGGTGGCTTAAGGCCATTGTTACCTTGTTTTGTGAGGGCCCAAACAAACCAAGCACTTCAGCCACAAGGAGTGGCACTTTTGTGGCTGAAGTGCTTGGTTTGTTAAACTGTGCATGTCCTTTTTAATATCCAACATAAGGGTAGGTGGGAGGGCCCAAGGAAAATTCAATCTTGCCCCACTTTTCTTTTCTGCCACTGCTGTGGGCCAATGTGTCCTAGATGTGGTAGGAACTGCAGTGTGTTTGAGTCATTGCTCTGTCGTTTACCATCCAGCCAGATCGCTGCAGTATTTGTCCAAAAGTGTATGAAAATAATATTGTGACCTGTGAGGTGGTCAAAATTGACTGCAAATGACTTTAAATTAGTGTGATTGAGGTTAATAATGTAGGTTCAAAAAAGAGCAAAATTATGTGATTTTAGCATATTTTAGCAATTTTTTAAAAAAAAAATCCAGATCCAAAACCAAAACCAAAACACACGAGGGTGGTGTTGCCAAAATCAAAACAAAAACACAAAGCTAATCCAGATCCAAAACCACTTCACGGGGGTCATTGAGCATCTCTAGTATATACATTCAGTGACCACTTTATTAGGTGCACCTCTTCTACCCCTTCTCCCTGTATGTGTCTGTTTTTCAATAAAGCCATCAGCCTGAGACTCCTGATGCTGTAGCCCATCCACTTCAAGGTCCGACATGCTGAGCATTCAGAGATGCTCTACTGCATAGCCCTATTGTAACTCATGGCTATTGGAGTTACTGCCCCTTTCTGTCAGTTTTAAGCAGTCTGAACATTCTCCTATGACCTCTTTAATTAACAAGACATTTTCGCCCACAGTACTGCCACTCTCAGGATGTTTTTTTATATTGCACACCAAATTCTAGAGTGTGCTGCTTGTGAAAATCCCAGTAGGTCAGCAGTTTCTGAGATACTCAAACTACTCTGTCTGACATCACAAATGATTCCACAGTCAAAGTAACTTAGATCATATTTCTTACCCATTCTGGAGTTTGGTCTGAACAATAACTGCGCCTTTTGACCATGTCTGCATGCATTAAGTTGTTGCCACTCAATATTCTGGCAAAGAACCTTGCACTCACTGGATAGTCTAACCGCAGGTATTCATATCCAGCACCTACAAAGTCTCAGTGTTCATCAAGACATACACCAGATAGACCTTTCCTCTGCTTGAATAGGCCTAATCCAGCTCCCAACCTCGTAAAAGTCTGTGAGTAATAGTTTTTTTTAGAATATGTTAAGTGTTGTAGCTTCTTAATTGGAAATGTCACTTTAGGTATATGAGCCCCAGATTCCACCCTAACTGACACAGTTTGTGACATAAACCTAAACCTGCAACATACCATTAACATATGTATAGATTAAAAAAGACTTAAACCTTCCCTGTTTAGTGTTTTATTATAGAATTATTGACTTAAAACCAAAAAATGGATTCTATTGAATCGGCTGATCCGTCTTTGACTATACCTGACATTCTAAGACTTTAGGACTCCCCTATAAGCTCCATTTATCCACTTATTGATCCAATTAACTAGCTTGGAAAAGTTTTTAAAAGGTCATTACTAGAGATGGTCACTGACCCCCGTGTTTTGGTTTTGGATTCGGTTTTGGATCTGGATTACCGTCGTGTTTTGGTTTTGGTTTTGGTTTTGCAAAACCGCCATTGCGTGTTTTGGTTTTGGTTTTGGTTTTGTTTGGTTTTGTTTTGCTATTTTTTTGGAAAATCCATGTTTTTGGGCCTAAATTAACCCAATTTAGTGCTCCAACTGTTTTAGAGACAAGTAATCTAATTGTTGAGGTAATAAATCATCCAAAAAAAAGTTTAATTCTTCGTTGGTAGGCCTATTCTACACACAAAACAGATTGTCTTCCTCTCCATCTATGCATATTGGCAATGCAGCCATCGTCTTTGAATGTATATTACACCCTACACTTATAGTTAAATATGTAAAGAAATGGAAAAAGCCAGTTTGGTTTCTGTCTCTCAAGGCCCCCCTCCACTTGTATAAAATACCAAAAAATTCAGCCATTATAGACTGTACAATATTAATTGACATGGAGAAAGCCAGTTTGGTTTCTGTCTCTCTAGGCCCCCCTCCACTTGTATAAAATACTAAAAAATTCAGCCATTATAGACTGTACAATATTAATTGACATGGAGAAAGACAGTTTGGGGTCACTCTGTCTCTCTAGGCCCCCCTCCACTTGTATAAAATACCAAAAAATTCAGCCATTATAGACTGTACAATATTAATTGACATGGAAAAAGCCAGTTTGGTTTCTGTCTCTCTAGGCCACCCTCCACTTGCATAAAATACCCAAAAATTCAGCCATTATAGACTGTACAATATTATGAAAAATGGACAAAGCCAGTTTAGGGTCACTCTGTCTATGACACCCTACCCTTAAGGATAAATTGCCCTAACAGCAGCCTTTCAAGATGGTATGTGATATGGAAATGCCACAAGTCCCTTTCCTCTTTGGGGGTAGATTGCACCCTACACTTACATAGAAAGTTTTAAAAAGATGTTATCGGCATCAACTTCAGCTTAATCCTCACCCTAATCAGTGTGTACGTCATCATCACAGACTATCAATTCATTGCCGCTTGAATCTGCCATTAGAGAACAGTCAGTGCTTGGATGTCTTGGATGGTGAAGGCCTTCCTCGTGGAAGATGTAGTTAATTTTTATAAACATCATTTTCTCCACATTTTTGGGAAGTAACCTTCTACGGCGATCACTGACTAAGTTCCCTGCTGTGCTGAACACTCGTTCAGAGTACACACTGGAGGGTGGGCAGCTTAGGTATTGCAAAGCAAGTTTGTACATGGGTTTCCAAATGGCCTGCTTTTCTTCCCAGTAAGGAAAGGGACTGTCTGACATTTCCATATCAACTACCTCTTGAAAGTAATCCTCCACCATCCTTTGCATGTTTATACTCATATTGGATGGAGTTATGGGCAAAGTGACACATTTTTTTGAAAAATCCTTCAAACCAGCCCAGATGTTAAATTGTTCTGGTCTGCCCCCTGTGTCTTCCCTGCTTCTTTTTTGGAAATTTAATTTTTTACGAGCAACAGCTTGAGAAAGTGAAGGAGGACACGTCGTCAAGCCGAGGCCCAGTTCAGCGGCCAACTTGCTGAGCAATAGCTCCTTGCAAAAGTTCACATCTTGCTCATTTACAAGTAAAGACTCAATGTAGGTTTTAAACCTTGGATCAAGCACAGTGGCCAAAACGTACTGATCCGAGTTCAAGATCTTAGTAACTCGAGGATCATTGTGAAGCGAATTAAGTACTTGATCGACAAGGCCAACATACTTTGCTGAATTGCTTGCTTTCAGCTCCTCCTTCATTTTCTCAAGCTGCTTTTCCAATAGTCTAATTAAAGGAATGACTTGGCTCAAACTAGCAGAGTCTGCACTGACCTCACATGTCACAACTTCAAATGGTTTCAGCACCTTGCACAGCACTGAAAGGATTCCCCACTGTGCAAGAGTGAAATACATCCCCCCTCCTTTCCCAATGTCATGACTTGTGCAATATGCTTGGATGGCTTTGCGCTGTTCCTCCATCCTCTGAAGCATGTACAGGGTGGAATTCCACCGACTTACCACCTCTTGCTTAAGTTGGTGGCAGGGCAAGTTAAACTGCTCTTGGAGCTGCTGTAATCTCCTACATGCTGTGGCTGAATGCCTGAAATGGCCTGAAATTTTATGGGCCACCAAAAGCTTCTCCTGCACCTCACAGTTATTTCGTAGGAAGCTCTGCACCACCAAGTTGATGGTGTGAGCAAAACAGGGAATATGTTGGAAATCACCCAGCTGTAATGCTCGCACTATATTGTTGGCGTTATCTGAAATGACATACCCTGGGGAGAGTCCGAGTGGTATAAGCCATGCATCAATCACATCTCTTAGTTTGCGTAACAAATTGTCAGCCGTATGCCTGTTAGTGAAGCCGGTGATACAAAGAGTGGCCTGCCTGTGACAAATGTTACGTAGTGGTGTACATGCTGCTGCTGTTCCTGCTGGTGAAGGTGAATGACCAACCCAGTGGGCTGTCACAGTCATATAGTCTTTGGTTTGGCCACTTCCACTTGTCCACATATCTGTGGTTAAGTGAACAGTGGGCAGAATGGCATTTTTCAGCGCAATCTCTACATTTTTACACACTTTTTGGTATAGTTGTGGAATAGCTTTACGGGAGAAAAGGTGTCGCGATGGAATTCTGTAACGCGGACACAAAACCTCAATTAACTGTGAAAAACCAGCTGCGTTTATTGTGGAGATTGGACGCAGATCTAACACTAACATTGCAGCCATGGCGTCTGTGATTCGCTTGGCGACTGGGTGACTGCTGTCATATTTGCTTCCCCTCGCAAATGATTGTTTCACAGTTAATTGCTGAAATGTAGGACTGCTCATTTTATTAACCTGCCTCTGGGATGACGATTCACCCCCAGCAGCAGCAACAGCAGCAGCAGGACTAACGCTTTCTTCAGAGGAATCAATAATAGTGCCGGAGTCATCCAGCCTTAAGTGGGATGCCGGGCTAACTCCGAGCGCTACTGAGGATATTGATGAGGATGGTGTGGTGGGTGTATTTTGTAGCCGTCGGTATGTCGGTGAGCGGAGGGTCTTAGCTGATGAGGGAGTGCTTGTATTCTTTTGGGAAGAACTTTCAGCTTTTCCCAACACTTTGCCATGAACTCTCGTTAAATGGCGTAACATAGATGAGGTTCCAAGATGGTTAAGGTCCCTCCCTCGACTGACTGTGGCTTCACATACACTACAAATGGCTATACAATTGTTGTCTGGATTTGGGTAGAAATAATTCCACACATAAGAAGTGGATTTTTTTGTTTTATGCCCAGGCATGACAATGGCCTTTTTCTTGTCACGTGCCAGAACTGCTGCCACTGGTGCAGGACTTACACAAACAACCTCATCCTCATCAACATCCTCATTAGCGCCCTCGTCGCCTACACAAATCTCCCCCTCATCCTCTTCTAATTCCAAAGTGGCATCCTCAATTTGGGTATCACCGGCTACACTCGGGCTATTAAGGCACACATCAGCAGAATGCTCACGATTAGACATCCCACTGTTGGATGGACTCTCCACAGGGATTGTTGTCATTTGTGAATCAGAGCAAATATTCTCCTGTAATGCCTCACTGTTATCTTGCAGCTCGGCTTTGACGCGTAACAGTAGTTGTGCACCAATTGTAGGCTGGGTAACTTTTTGGGATCTGCCACTAATAGCCAAAGGTGAAGGCCTCATTCTCTCTTTGCCACTGCGTGTGTAGAATGGCATGCTTGCAATTTTTTTTTTATCGTCACTTAACTTTTGCTCAGTTACACTTCTTTTTCGCTTCAATACAGTAAATTTTTTTTTGTTTTTTACACTAATTTGAAAACACTCTGTTGTTTGACATCGCCTTGGCCAGATGACGTACTGGGAACACTAACATCAGGACTGGTGACAGAACCTGGTTGCTCATTCAGATCATATGTGGACTGCTTTGAATCCATTCTGAGCGCAAACCACTGGGGAGTGCTAAAAATTATTTAGTAGATTCTGCTGACAGTTATGACTTTTGACAGCCAGAAATATTAATGCACAATTAGGGAGGACACCCCAAAAGCACTGAGGAGTGCTAAAAATTATTTAGTAGATACTGCTGACAGATATGACTTTTGACAGCCAGAAATATTAATGCACAATTAGGGAGGACACCCCAAAAGCACTGAGGTGTGCTAAAAATTATTTAGTAGATACTGCTGACAGAAATGACTTTTGACAGCCAGAAATATTAATGCACAATTAGGGAGGACACCCCAAAAGCACTGAGGAGTGCTAAAAATTATTTGGTAGATACTGCTGACAGATATGACTTTTGACAGCCAGAAATATTAATGCACAATTAGGGAGGACACCCCAAAAGCACTGAGAAGTGCTAAAAATTATTTAGTAGATACTGCTGACAGATATGACTTTTGACAGCCAGAAATATTAATGCACAATTAGGGAGGACACCCCAAAAGCACTGAGGAGTGCTAAAAATTATTTAGTAGATACTGCTGACAGATATGACTTTTGACAGCCAGAAATATTAATGCACAATTAGGGAGGACACCCCAAAAGCACTGAGGAGTGCTAAAATTATTTAGTAGATACTGCTGACAGATATGACTTTTGACAGCCAGAAATATTAATGCACAATTAGGGAGGACACCCCAAAAGCACTGAGGTGTGCTAAAAATTATTTAGTAGATACTGCTGACAGAAATGACTTTTGACAGCCAGAAATATTAATGCACAATTAGGGAGGACACCCCAAAAGCACTGAGGAGTGCTAAAAATTATTTGGTAGATACTGCTGACAGATATGACTATTGACAGCCAGAAATATTAATGCACAATTAGGGAGGACACCCCAAAAGCACTGAGGAGTGCTAAAAATTATTTAGTAGATACTGCTGACAGATATGACTTTTGACAGCCAGAAATATTAATGCACAATTAGGGAGGACACCCCAAAAACACTGAGGAGTGCTAAAAATTATTTAGTAGATACTGCTGACAGATATGACTTTTGACAGCCAGAAATATTTATGCACAATTATGGGGGACACCCCAAAAGCGCTGGGGAGTGCCAAATATGAAGAAAAAATAATAAACCTCTATCCTCCTCTCTGCACTAGCGATTTTGGTTAGAGCAATTGCAAGAACAATATTGTATTCTCTGTCCCTGCTCTAATCAGCCTATGACTACACCCTGCTCTCTCCCTCTGTCAAATGGCGATGGATTGCTGTGGAGGCGTGTATTTATAAAGTTGAAGTATCGCGAGAACCGAGCCCCGAGATCCGACGACGTCACAATGACGTTCGGCCTCGATTTGGATTCGGAATGGGCGGGAGAGTACCGAGCTGCTCAGCTCGGTACTCGGATACCCAAAGTTCGGGTGGGTTCGGTTCTCGGAGAACCGGACCCGCGCATCTCTAGTCATTACATAATCTATTAATAGCTTACTTAATCAGGTCAGATACCAAAGCTCCTTTCTTCTAGTTTAAAAAGGTCTTACTAAGTTATAAATTTTCTTCATTATTTCTGTGTAAAACTTATTTAGACATTAAAGAAGAAATTTGAAAGTTAGGAATTGTCACACGCCGGCGCTGTGACTTTCCCTTTAAGAACCATGATTGTGCTTACTTCTGCTTCAGAGACATTACTTTCACACAGGTGTTCCTTGCTACCTTGATCTGGACCTCTTCCTGATTCTCATTGGTCCTGGAGCACTATTTTAACCTCCCATGATTATGGACTCGTTGCCTGTTCTTCGTGTTACTCACTCTGCATTAGGATCTGGCTGCATACCTTGGGGGGTATTCAATTGTTAGCGTTAACGCTCTCAAACGAGCGCTAAAAAAATCTTAGCGTTAATACGGTAATTACTCACGAAATTTCAGCTCGCAGCCCCTTGAGCGGCGAGCTGAAATTCCGTGAGTAAACTACCGTATTAACGCTTTTTGAGCGCAATATTACCGTATAAACATGTCTCTCGTTAACATAAAATAAACACACAGGCAACAAGTTTTGGCAAATAAGAATCAGTTTTGGTAATAGGAAACAGAACCAATACCAAAATACCACAATGAGGGTCCCCCACCCTCTTGGTATAAATCAACTGGGGGATGTTTTCCTCGCAGGAGTGCAAGCTTAAAAAAAAAACCAGGTATCCATCCACCACAAGCTTAGTGGATCCACATTCTCTCCTAGGCTGACATAAAGCACCACCACACCCTCCCTGTGGATGGTGCATGTAACCAAAACTAAAGCCTGAGGGATGCAGACTCTTCAGCTAAATAACCGTATGCCCATCAGGTACTGGCCTCTGGCTGCTAATGCTTTCTGGCTACAACACAACTCACCAAACCCACAAAATCAAGGGCGCCCCCCTACCTGCAATATCCAATCAGGAACCATGCAACAACCACACCACCACAGGGACTGGCACCAGGAAGTTCATAAGTATTTATGACCAGGTCAGCTAAGCAACTCCCATTGTGATACAGCATGGGAGTATCTAAGTAATCCTGTCATGCCCCTTTTTCTTAACCCTTTTATGTATAGAAGACCATACCAGACAAATCTCAGCCTTTTAATTTCCTTTGGGCTGAAAACCATCCCTCTGTTGTAATTACTACTTTCTAGTACAATGTGAAATTTTGTGTTTTGCATAATTTTTGCATAAGTTGCTTTCACAGTTCCCCATACTTGATTTTCAGTAAAGGTATGCACGCACCCTGGAAATATGGCCTATTCAGAGTATTGGCCTCCAAAATAACAGCTATCTGAGTCATGGTGTAAAGAAATGTGCTGAGTATAATGACCATAACCATGTATCATTACTAGGGATATAAAGGTTAAATAAATATATACCCTCCCCCAAAATTGTGGCCAACACCAGAGCTTATAAACTGGGTTGCTTTCCACTAATGATGGGGTGCAAACTGTGTGGGGTTGCCCTACAGAAGCAGCAATTTTGGCCGGTCACATTATAACAAGGAGACCCACAGTGTTGGGTTACTCTGTCATAATGTCACCCAGCCCCAATCTGGTCAGCAGTGCTGAATTCTCTAGGGAAATCAGGCCTGCAAAAATATGTGTGCCACGTTCCAACAAACATCTCATTGGTATGGTATATTTGTGAACCTCAAAGGACTTAAAACTTGTAATGCTGGCTTTATGTGCGTAGAGTCCTTGGTTATTATTTTTATTATAACTAAGCACCCAATTACTTTGACCATTTTTTTGTTTTGACTCCTTAAATCAGAGGTGTCCAAGTTCAGTCCTCAAGGGCTACCAACAGTTCATGTTTTCAGGATTTCAGGTGAGTTAATCTATTTGGCTGGGTCAGTAATTATCTCACCTGTTTCTACAGGCAGAACTCTTGGAGATATGAACTGTTGGTAGCCCTTGAGGACTGAGCTTGGACACATCTGCCTTAAATAAAAGCAAAAAAAAGGTGGAAGTAATGCAAACATTTGTTAATAAATGTTCTCTTATTGCATTTCAACAGTTCCTTGTAACTATGGGTAAAATAATAAGTCAATGTTCTATGACTTTCCTCTCTTATCCATTTTGTTCTTTTGCTGCTCAACTATTCCTATCTGATGCTATACATTTGGGGATCATTTATATAATAGTAGCACACACAGGAAGCCTACAGGGGCTGTTCTGGATTCACAATGCTGTATTTGTGAACCATGCATCTCTTTTTTTTAAACTCTTTATTTTCAGCAAAAAGAACATGGGTTCTGAACATTGCACAATAGACATAGAGGAACAGAAGAGTTATAGCAAATCAGGGAGAACATACAAAATATTAATCCAGTGAACGATATGAAACAAAATCAAACATACGAGAATATGTTACACAACTGGTTTTGTAAGAATATTAAACCAGAACATTCAACCTGATCAAGATGTGGTCGGTGCATCTCTATTAATGTGGAACCCCGAATTGTTGCTTTTTCTTTTTCTCTTTTTATTGAAGGAAAAAGGAGGGGTGGAAGGAGAGAGGGGGGGGAGAGAGTAAAAAGAGGGGGTGAGAATGACAGATTGGGGAGGAGAAGGATGTTTGGCAGACCTTTCTCCTGAGAGTGGGGCAGCAATCCTTTGGGAAGTTATCAAAGTGCGTGCCAGCTTTTATATCTGAACTTCTAAGAGGCTGGAAGTGGAGCCCGATGAAAAGAGTACCAGGGGTCCCAGATCTTGTGGAAATTTAGAATTTTATCATGGAGCAAACTGGTGATATATTCCATTGAGGCTATGTACCAGGTACATGAGACTATGCTGTTGAGGCTCGGGGGATGCCGGGACTTCCATTCTTTCGCTATTTGCAAACGAGTAGCGGCACATAGATGCTGTACAAGTCTGTCTGCCCTTTTGTTGAGTGACTTGACCCAGGAGCACAGCCACATGACCATTGGGTCAGGGGTTATCCCAAATTCTAGAATTCTCGAGATTAAATCAGCGACCTGGGACCATATATTGAAAATACCAGGGCATGTCCACCAAATGTGGTAGAATGAGCCCACCTCACCACAGCCCCTCCAGCATAGGTCCGAGGCACCAGGGTATATTGTGTGCAGTTTAGTTGGGACTAAGTACCATCTTGTGTACACTTTAAATGTGTTCTCTCTAATTTAGGTATTGATGGAGATTTTAGAGATTCTCATTCTAAGCCGGGACCATCCCTCCTGACTCAAATCTCTACCAGTATCCTGAAGCCAAGCATCCTCGAATGGTTCAATGAGCTCAGGATCAGGGCGCAGAAAAGCATGGTATACCAAAGAAATCAACCCAGAAGCTCCAATACGGTTCATACAGCTCCTCTCAAAAGGTGTAGGATCACGTAGTTTAGATGATCTACAAAGTGCCTGTATAAAGCCTCTGATTTGGATGTAAGCGAAGTGCAAGGACGAAGGAAGGCCTTTTTTCTCTCTCAGTTCCGAGAAGGTTCGGGGTGAATATTTTCCAAGAATGTGGATGAATTGAGTGATACCCACGTCCTGCCAAAGACACATATACGATTTGACATTTCCTAAAGGGAAGTCTGGATGGTGCCATAGTGGGGTTAATGGAGAAGGGAACGTAGTAAGCTCCCATTTTCTGTTAAGTTTGTCCCAAAGGTTAAGTGTAAATTGGATGGACGGATGCAAGTAGACCGAGGCCGGGCTCTGATTCCTGGGGAGCCGAAGGAGCAAATTCAAATTGTGATCTGGTGTATGGGCGTTCTCTAGGTCTACCCATCTCTTGACTCTCGGGGGAGATTGCCAGGAAATTATGTGGCTAAGATTGACTGCCTGGAAGTATCTTTCAAAAATTGGGAGTCCAAACCCTCCCGAGTGGGTGGATTTAGTCAAACAAGCACGTTTAAGTCTCGATTTTTTTTCCCCTGCCAGATAAATTTGCCACACATTGATTGTAGATTTGCTAGTACTGTGCCTGGGATTGTTATGGGCAACGTCTGGAACAAATATAGGACTCTAGGTAAAACATTCCTCTTAATTACACTGATTCTGCCGAACCAAGAGATGAAGAGCGGGTCCCACTTATTAAGATCTTTTTTTATAGATTCAAGAAGGGGGGTATAATTAGCATGGAACAGTTGGTTGTATTCTTTTGTGATTTGGACTCCTAGGTAGCGAAGCGCCTTGGGGCGCCTTTTAAACTTGAATGAGGTTTCGAGTATATTTATGGTAGCTACGGGGACTTGGAGTGAGAGAGCTTCTTATTTAGCATTATTAATTTTGTAATCTGACAGAGATCCATATTCCTTGCGTTCTACAAGTAGGTTTGGAAGTGAGATGAGGGGATTGGAAAGTGTCAGCAAGACGTCGTCAGCGAATAAAGAGATTTTGAAGTGACGGGGTCCTATTCTGATCCCAGTGATGTCAGGATTACGTCTTATGGCAGCGGCTACTGGTTCGATGCATAAGGCATATAATAAAGGAGACAGGGGGCACCCCTGTCTGGTGCCGTTACTTAAGGAAAAAGCCTGGGATAAGAGCCCGTTAGTCAATACTGAAGATGAGGGGCAATTATACAGGGCCTGAATGCCCGCTAGGAAAGCCCCATTTAACCCTAAGTATCTAAGTGTGCGAAACATAAGGGCCATGAGAGTCTATCGAAGGCCTTTTCAGCGTCCAGAGCCAAAACAACAGATGGGATCTTATTATGATTGATATGGATATGGGCTATGATGTCTATTGTGCGTCTTGTGTTGTCTAGAGCCTGCCTGAAGGGGACAAAGCCCACCTGGTCTGGAAAAACCAGAGTTGGCATATATGCGTTTAGACGGTTAGCCAGGATTTTAGCGAATAATTTAATATCGGCGTTAATTAGTGAGATTGGCCGATAACTGGAGCAGCATGTTGGGTCTTTATTTGGCTTGGGAATTACCACTATGGTAGAGCGGGAGGAGTCAGCATGGAATTTACCCCCCGTTAAAATATAATTAAACAACTGGGTCAGCTGAGGCACTAATTCCTTGGAGAATGTATTATAATACAACATCGTATACCTGTCGGGGCCAGGGGCCTTAGAGTTCTTTTGTGATTTTAGTGCCAAGGTTACCTCCTCTCCAGTAATGGCGTCATTAAGAGTAGAGGCCTGATGAGGAGATAGTGTAGGGAGAGAACATTTGTCTAGGTATGAGTTAATAGCTTGGGGGGAGGCTCCAGGAGAGGTATTTTCCCTATGGAGATTGTACAGGTTCTCATAATAGTCATGAAAAGCATCATTTATGGTCCTAGGATCATGGGACAAATTCCCTTTTTTATTTCTAATTGAGATAATTAATTGGGAGGCCCGTTTAGCTCTTAATCTCCTGGCTAGAATGGAGTCGGCTTTGTTACCTTTCTCATAAAAAGTTTGACTCAGCCATCTAAGTTGGCGTTCAGTTTTTTCTGCTAAAATCGATTGAATTTCCCCCCAAGTTTTTTGAATCTTTTGTAATAGTGAGTGGGCGTTAGACTTCTTATGTAGAGTTTCTAAGTCTTGGAGTTGAAGGGTAAGCTTATTAAGAAACTCGTTCTGCTCTTTTTTCCTACGAGAGGCAAACTGAATGATATCTCCCCGAATAACCGCCTTGTGCACTTCCCAAATTGAGGAGATCCGAGCCTCAGAGTTAGAATTAATTTCAAAATATCTTGTTATATAGCTAGCTATGAGATCTTTAAACCCAGGGAGTTTAAGGAGAGTCTCGTTCAATCTCCAAGAGGTTCTACCCCTAGGGTTCTGCAAGAGGTCGACCGTGAGTGATAGAATGGAGTGGTCAGACCAAGTATTGGGGACAATGTCTGCCTTCTTTATATGTTGGAAAATGTTCGCACAGCCCATAAACATATCAATCCGGGAGTATGATTGATGGGGAAAAGAGTAGAACGTATAATCCCTAGAGGTGGGTTACAGAGCTCGCCAAATATCAAATAGGCCAGCCTCGGTCGCCTGTTTTTGTAGGCTTTAAGTATGTGAAGATGAGGGGGAGGAGTATCTAGAAGCTGATCTGTCTAGGAGAGGGGACATAATGGTGTTAAAGTACCCCCCTAGAAGGAGCAAGCCTTTCCGGGACTGATGTAGTTCCGCAAAAAAATGTGTAAAAAAAGACGTCTGACCTGTATTCGGAGCATAAATGTTGGCAAAGGTTATGTCCAGGTGACCAATCTTTCCCGTCAGGATGAGAAATCGGCCTTCGGGGTCGTCCTTGACTGCTGACACGGCAAAAGGAACCGAGTTGCGAAGAAGAATGGCAACTCCGTTCTTCTTTGAGGAGTGAGACGAGTAGTAGACGTTGGAGTACCTTCTTGTGGTCAGGGAGGGATGGCCGCCGGCTTTGAGATGGATCTCCTGTAAAAAGACTATATCGCCATTAAGTTTATGTAATGTGTGAAACAACATAGAGCGTTTCTGAGGTGTGTTCAGCCCCTTAACATTAAGGGAGAGCGATGTGAAAGACATAGTCGGTAGTTTACAGGGGGACACCAAGTATTGAGATGCTATCTGTTAGACTGAAGAAAAATAAAAAGGGAGGGAGAGGGGAGAGAAGACAAGGTAAGTAAGATTAGAGAGGAAAACAAAGGAGGGGAGAGATGAGAATATCTGGGAGAGGAAGGTAGGGGAGTAGGTTCAAGCCTCACAGGCAGAGGTGAGACCTGCTAGGTTCGTGCCTATAGACCAAAATAAACTGAAAACTAGGCAAACTATGCCTACTAAATAATCTAGAACAAGGCACAGGGTGTGGGAATGCGTCTAAGTTTTGAACTTTACTATAAACGGTAACTAATTCCCGAGGTAAGTGGGTGCGCGGCTGAGAGGACAGGATGCGTCCCCCGCCCAGCTATATAAAAAGTAATAAAGTTGAACAACAGCAAATTAGAAAATCAGTGGACTCTATCTACTGTGAAGAGGAACATACATAACAATAACAACATTAACTATATGTAGAAAAAATGTAATAAGGTAAGAACATTTGTAAATTGAAGAAAATATTAATGTTACAATCCTCCCGTGCAGGAGAGGCAATTATCCAAATCAGGGGGGGTGAAGAGACAAGCTTCGGGGGTCTCCTTCGCCAGTCCTGTCGAGATGGGAGAGGTTTAACCTGTGGATCAGATCTTTTTCTTCGTTTGGCATGCGAATCGACTCTTGCCGACCTTCTACTTCAATTATAAGGCGGAAAGGAAAACCCCATCGGTAGTTATAGCCATTTTTCCTAAGGATATGTGTAACGTCCCTGAGGTCGCGCCTTTTGGCTATCGTTGATGGAGCCAGGTCCTGGAATACTTGTATCCGGCATCCCTCGTGTAAGGTGGAAGAGGTGTTCCTGACTGCATTGGATATAAGTTCCTTGTTCTTAAAAGAGAGTAAACGCAATATCACATCCCGAGGGGGTTCGGAGTCCTTTGGACGGGGTCTCAAGGCCCTGTGGATTCGCTCAATCTGTATCGGATGATTAGAAAGTGAGGAGTTCAGTGAGGAGAAAAATTTGCACACATATTCCTCAAGATCTCTAGGTTCGACAGATTCGGGGATGTTACGCAGTCTCAAGTTGTTTCGGCGTTCTCTATTTTCCACATCCTCAAGCTTGTCCCTCATGAAGTCGTTTTCTTTTAATAGGAAGTCCAAATCCTGTGAAGCATTATTTTGGAATTTAGCCGAAGATTCCATCTTGTCTTCAAGAACCGTGGTTCTCTTGGAAATTATGGCCATCTCTGATTTGAGATCCCCTATTGCTTTCTGAAGGTCTTCGGAGAATGCGTTAGTACGCTCCACTATCAAGTTACGTAATTCTGCAAAATCCACCTTGGTAGAGGGAGCTGTAGTAACTGGAGGATCTTGGTCGCCGTGATCCCCCTGAGGAGAACGGGGGGGAGGAGTGGGTGCTTTGTCTTGACGGGAGAAGTGCTGTGTTATTTCTCCTGTTGTGCCCTTGCGACCTCTACCCGCTGATTTATTCATGTTGGATGCAGAATCTGTGTCTTACTCCCAGCAACAGCAAAGATCTTCATCAGACAGGCGGGGGACTAACCCACGTGGTCTAGATATACATAATTATTAGCGAGAGTGTGAAGTAAAACGGTGGGCGATTACTTTAATGTCCAGCGATAGAATTCCTAGAAATTCTTGCGGATCTCATATAGCTCCGGAGGCTCAAACATACATTTGTGTGGATTTGGTTAAAGAAATCCAAACTCAGCCTCTTCTGGGGACAATAAGCTTAGATACCATGTACACTTGTGCTTGTGAGCTCTTCTGCAGCAAAACTCTGTATCTGTGAAGCGGTCCGTAGCTCAGCCGACTGTTCCGACCCAGCAAACTCGTCCCCTAGAAAGGGTACGCGGTGGGGGTCTGAGTTATAACAAATGGTTCCCTCAGTAGGCTTCTTTGCCTCAGGGCTATTGATGTCAGCCAAGAGTGGGCTTATGGGTGATGGGGACTACTTCAGCAGGCTGCTGGGGTGGGTTGTAAGCTTATGGGTGGTGAGGGCCTTCCTCCACAGGGCCTAGCAGGCAGCTTAAGAGGTTTTTAGGCTTGTGGATATAGGGGGCTAAGTACTCACGGTTGGGCGCGGCCCTGGTCTGTTGTAATAAGTGGGCTTTAATTACCCTGACCGGGCTCTGACTGCTGGAACTTGTGTGCCCCGGAGATCTCCGTGTATTGGGAGAGAGGTGCCCTGTGAAGCCCAGTGGGTGAGCTCGTCCCCGTCGTTGATCGTCCCTTGAGCCAGTTGTAGTGGCCGGGAGCAGCGTGGTAGGAGCTGCTGTCCGGGGATTCCAGGGAGTTTTTGTTAATTGGTAGTCTGGTCCGTCGCGGGAGTTAGGCCTCACGTCCGGTGCCTGCAGGGCGCCGATTCCCGGCACAAAGAATGTACCGTCGGGGCCTCGCAAACTCTTATGGAGCACTCAGGTGGGCGAAACAGCTGTTTTCCTTGGTTTTAAAAGGAAACTCCACGGGAGCTCTCGCTAAACGCGGCTATCTCTCCCATGCATCTCTTTTTATGGAACAGTGTATGGTTTTCTGTGTCAAAATTACAACAATTGGTGAGTGAGCAAATTGTTTGCAAGATAATGAGCAGGCAGAACTCACTATTACAGAATAGGCACAATAAAAAGCTGACTTGCAAAACACAATTATTACTCACATTGAATATGTAGAACTTAGTCTTATATGGGATATATTTACTCCTTACTATATACTATTAGATTTTACGGTTAAATAACACTTAGGTACAACTAAAGACATGAGAGAAACCTGACCAAACCACAGATAAGACTGCCTTCTGCCTGCATTCTGCCTGGATAGCCAGATTTGTCAGGATAGCAGCAACACATATAATATACATGTCTGCTTAGACCGACATACATGCTGCAGTTTGTGGCCAATTAGATTCAAAACAGCCTACTGGGCATTAAAATTGCAGAATAAATAAACACTTTTTTGTGAGATTTTTCATAAAACCATGGTTAGAAGTGGTACTGTCCTTGGGAGAGGGAGAGTAGAACTGAATAGGAGTACCACATCCCCCTCAATTTTATCTGGTTTTTGCCGAGGTAAGGATACAACAGCTGAGGTATAGACCTTTCTGTTTGTTTTGCTTGATGATGATGATTATAATGAGGATGAGGCTGATGATTACGACAATGATGATAACGTATTGGAAAATGAATTGAACTCATTGCCCCTGCGTGTGGACCACTGTGTAATGATAGACTTTTAACCCTCTGACTACTGTATTGCACAATATATTGGGTACAATGTGTGAAATCTAGCAGGCTTTCTCACTCTTCACAAAAAAATTCAAGTGCTGCTGGGTGAAGAGGCGTAGGAGCCAGTTCAAAATGTTGTTGTTATATCTAGAATTGTTATATTACACCTCAAGGTCATAAATTGTAACCTAGCGCTATTGATATACATTCTGGTCTCTGTATATATGAGTTGGAGAATAAGCTTAGAACATGTGATATGGTTAAACTGCTCTCATGATAATAGAAACGTTATGCAAAGGAAATCTGAACATTATTAACTATGGCATACATGGAAGAAAACATTGACCTTAAGTCAAAATATAAATGTGTTTATACTCTAAGCTCTATTGTATGTTGTAGGTTCATGCACTCATTCAAACTGTCACTGGATGCACAACAGTGTCTTAGCAATTGTGAAAATACTTATAATGACTAACTCTACATAAAAATGTCACATGCACAGACTTCATGTTACGCTTATCTTTTCATTTCTAAATAACAATGAAAAAAAAGCTAAACATTGGGATTTGAAAAAATATTAGCAGAGCTCTCTCTTTAGAAACAGTGAAAGGATCTTCATTTGACAAGCATTGCATTGAAAGAGATTATTATTTCGAAAGTAAATGGTGGAATGCCATTTTATGAAAAATAATAACAATGACTCAATTGATTCATTTCTGGTGAAAGGTTAAAAGACGATTTAGCTGAGAGAAAACACTTATTGAAGACGGTGGCCTGTAAGGCATGATTATAGAAATGAAACAAAGGCTCACATCAAATCTATCAAATGAACATTCATTATACTCATCAACAGCCATGAAATCAATAGGTGCTGTACATGTGAACTAAAGAAATACAACTAACAAAAGTTTGTATCATTTTATCCATACTTCTCTGTAATACATTTCTGTTTAGTGAAATCTGTAAATGAACAGCAATCCTTTTGACCTGAGTTAATTAGCAGTGTTGTTTCTGTGAAAAAAAAATCTATTCAACCTCAGCATGTTCAGGGTGTTTGCTAATGAAAGCAACGTTTTGGTCCTCCGAAAAAATAAACATAAATCACCACTGCTAATACCAGTGTGCATAAAAAAAACTTTTTATTTCAAAGGAAATGTATGAGAACAGTATGAACATGGTTCAACATGCAAATTTGCAATTCAATTAGTTTAGGAAAAATAATTCAGAAAAAAAAGGCACTTAGGCTTTTTTATAACAGCCTTAACTAATATGTATTACTTTCATCATCATCATCACTAATTATTTATATAGCGCCACAAATTTCACAGCGCTGTACAGAACTCACTCACATCCGTCCCTGTCCCGTTGGGGCTTACAGTCTAAATTCCCTAACACACACACACACACACACACACACACACACAGACACACAAACTAGGGTCAATTTGTTAGCAGCCAATTAACCTACTAGCATGTTTTTGGAGTGTGGGAGGAAACCGGAGCACACACACACACACAGACACACAAACTAGGGTCAATTTGTTAGCAGCCAATTAACCTACTAGCATGTTTTTGGAGTGTGGGAGGAAACCGGAGCACCTGGAGGAAACCCACGTAAACACGGGGAGAACATACAAACTCCTCGCAGATAAGGCCATGGTCGGGAAATGAACTCATGAGCCCAGTGCTGTGAGGCAGAAGTACTAACCACTTAGCCACCGTGCTGCCCATTTTCTTTTTTAGGTATGTGCTCAGGTTTGCCAGGACTTGTTGATGGCCGTCTACTTCCCCTGAACTGAACACTACTAAGTTGCGTAGTCATTGGCATTGAAGTATTGAGTGTTGTACTCAACCTGCTTGCACCTAACGATGAGGGCACTGGTAGACGGGACATTAGGATGTTTTACATTTGTCCACATGCAAATACAAGATTTCCTGACAGTTCTCCAACTGCCCCAGTCAGACTGTTAATAACAGTATTCATTTGGATGAGGCTTAAATCTTTTCTTTCCTAACTCATGCACATTTTAAGTTGGGTCTGATGTATGTATGTTGCTCACATTTTTACAGCCTTTGCTCACTGCCTTCGTATGCCCATTATCGAATCTTGATGGAACTGAAGTAAATTTCGCTGCACTTCTCGAAAATGCTCGATAGAAGCAACTAAATTAGGTGGAGTTGCTGGTTCAGCTTGGTTATGTTGTCCTGTTTGCAGAAGGCTCTTTGGTGCAGCGCCGCAGACTCAACAACTTCAGGGAAATTCTCCACACATTCAAGAATTATGTGTTCTTCTGCTGCTAGGTCTGGTGCTGGTGTATGTTACGTCTCAACATCAGACTCTGGAGCTATATAGCCTTGTGATGTTTCTTGATAAATAAACAAACCAAAAAATGAATACACATTACCTGTACAAGACCACTTACAGGTGTTTTGGTTTACAGGAAAATGTGTAATGACAGTGACATTACTTATGTTTCCTTTTTTATTCTACTCAGGTGGATTTACCTTCTAAGGAATCCTTATCATGCTGGCAAGTGACTGCTGGCATTGCCTGCGTTTAAGACGACCCTGTGTATTTTAAAATTTTAGATGTTTTATATTGATATATTTTGTTTACAAAAATTTGTGAAATAAAAATATGACATTGACATGTCAATAGAGGATTATTAATTTAGCATAAAAGGTTAAAAGGTTAAAATATTTAAATCTAGATATTGTTCACCAAGCCTGTCCGTGTCTCCGACAATGATCTCTTCAATAATATCTCTGGGTATTTCTTGCTTAAATTCCTCCTCATAGGAGGAATAGATTATGATCTAGGCAAGCCCACCGCCAGTCCCTGCAGCGGCTCCTCTGACATCTTCTCTTTGAGTCGCTGTTTTATGTCAGATATGCATTTGCGGCAGTTATCGATGGACCTCTTGATGAGCCCCACAGCAGACTGATGACCACAGCTGCTTTTTACGTGAAGATGTTTTTGCAGCTAGAGTGCCCACAAGCCAGTCATACACTTGGACAATGTTATGTTCAAGGACACAGTTCTCCTCAAAACTAAAGTGCACATTGCACCACTGATTTGGTCTCCCCAAAACCTGCAGAAGGCCCAGCCTCTTCATGAAGCTCCTGCTCCTCTCTCTTCTCCTCCCCACTGTCCCTATACTCCTCACAAGTCCTTCCTCTCACCATCATAACTAACAAACAAACACCGGGGTAAAAGAAAAAAACCCACATAAACAAAATACAGACTCTAAACACACACACTATGAGACAAACAAGGGCAGATAAACAAAAGTAACAAAAACGTACACAAATTATGACTTATTACTTATTATTACTTATTACTCTTTGACCAATAAACACGACTATCCAGCTCCTTACACTGCTCTCTATCACTTCTTAAACCCCTGATGGAACACCATCTCACCTCATCACGGTCCGAGATTTTCAAACAGGTTCCCCTATGTTCCTTTCAGATGTTACCCTGGTTATATAACTTGGACTAGCTGTAAGGATTTTGATTATCTGTGTGTAATTGGGGAACACGGTATCAACTGTTTAATCTGCTGTAATGTTTAGAATAACTGCATTGGTAGGGTTTTTTATGAACATGCTGGTAGCAATATTGCAGCTGCCCAGTACCCACTCCCTCTTGTCGACATATTCCAAAGGGGTACGGCAGCTTTTCTAATATCCAATGGCTGTAAAAAGTAGAAATTATCTCTGTAGGAATTCTTAATTTAGGGATTAAGAGCCACTTATCAGCTGCCTTTCCTAGGGGAAGATGAGATTCAAGAGTCACTGGGAAAGATCCAACATGGTAAAGTCTGGCCACATAGCTACAATTTCCATCTTCCCAGAGGGCATTGCCCACAAGGAGGAGCCAGAGGAGTGTGTTAATAAAAACATTGTCTGTAATTGTAATACTATGTGCACACCCCATATGCAAGGAGACATGAATCCAGTCACGACTGTGCTGTGGTAAGGTATCCAGAATATAGTGTTGGAGGAATTCTACATCTATCTGTCCTAGAAACCAAACCTGACACAGAAACTAGTACACAAAGCCTGTAGCTCTGGTAATGCTCCCTTCCTTTTATAATACTGGGGTAGATCAAGCAATCCGGGATGTTGTATAGTTTTATTAATCTATGATATGAGATTCTGATATGTTGCTGTCTTTTGAAGTGATGTAGAAACATTTAATTATGAGTGGATTTGTATAATCCATAAATAAAAATAGTCTTTGCTTTCTGGTATACCTGCCTAGGTGTCAACCTTATTCTGAATCAGTGTGGTAGTAATAGGGGTGCATGCAGTCATTGACTAATAGCCTATAACAAGAAGGCCTTACACCGAGGTAACCTGAGGTACACTCCTAGCTTGGATACAAGTGGTGATAAAGAACTCTGCTCCTGAGGCGTGCAAGAAGCTAGTAGTTGGAGTTGGTTCACCTGAGGCACAGATGCTAATTTGTTTACCAGAGACTGTTGCAAAGAACTGACAGGCTTCCTGGCAAGGCACACGTAAGTTATGGCCCCCGGCCAACTGACAATGGAAGGATTAGAAGACATAAAAAATTTTTTTATTTTAAACTGGAGATGGAGACAGGCCAGTATAGGTTCAAGGTGATGTGAGCCAAGGCAAAGGTGTAGAGGAAACAGGCCAAGTTGCTTTGAACATGCGAGAGATTAAAGTCTAGTGTTTGTATTTAAAATTCAAAGATTTCTAAGTATTAAGCAAACCCCATTCTGGTAGGAAGTGTACACAGCAGAGTCCAACTGTAGTGGCTAGTATACGATGTTGATGAATATTCTGGTGGCAAATATTCTTCTTGCATTTATATGAAGAAAGTATACAAACCATTCTGTTCTTTACTGCTCTTTTCGAGCACTGTGACTGGTTTCTGTCACCAACCAAAAAGTTGTCTGTAGAGTGAACTCCAAGAGCTAGATTTACTAAGCTGCAGGTTTGAAAAAGTGGGGATGTTGCCTATAGCAACCAATCAGATTCTAGCTTTCATTTATTTAGTACCTTCTACAAAATGACAGCTAGAATCTGATTGGTTGCTATAGGCAACATCCCCACTTTTTCAAACCCGCAGCTTAGTAAATCTAGCCCCAAGTGTCTGCTGGAGTTCATCTTATAAGTTCTGAAGGTATTGAAAGTTGTGACCTTGGATAAGTTACAAAGATAATTCACAGTAAAGCGTCAGTGCTAGGAAATTGATGGCCACCTTGCCAAAATGTTAGACCTTACTCATCAGTTCTAATATTTCAGTATAATATGAAAGAGCATAAAATAACATAGTATATTCTTGTGTGATCAATCATGTTTCTGTATTGTTCTCTCCCACCTCACATTCAGATTAGACAGCCTGTTCAATCAGAAGTCTCTAGGCTGCATACATAATAAATGATATATCCCCACATCTGACAATTCATCACAAATCTGAAAAAGTCTTTGTTCCTCCAGAGTCAAACCAAAGCATGCATCATAAAATGTTCATTTACACGTTCTTAGTACATTATTTAGAAAGTAAAAGAAGAAAGAAATTATAGAGCTTGCAAAAGACCATAAATATAAAAAGTACATTTCTTTTTTATGTATATGTAGTAATTTTTAGGTGATAAGTTCACTTTTTTATTAGTATGCTTTAACATTATTACTTTAGGACACTGCATGCTACAAATGCAACCATCTACTTGATACATTTTCAGAAGTGCATCATTTACATGCCACAAGTGAAAGACCAGAGACTGAAATCAAACAAACAAAGCGCTTTACTGGGACTAATCAATGAAGACTACTGTCTGGCTTGTTAATATTAATATCAATTCAAGTCCTTTGCTTGCAAACCCATGCTTTACACATGGTAATGCTCTTGAGTGTTTGATGTTGCCTGTGGTGTATGAAAATACAGATTTTCTTGATCTAAAATGGAAGAATTATTGCCTGGGAAATATAAAGCATAATTATTGTTTTTGATTGACTTGCATTAAGTCACAAAAGAGTACACTCAGAACCTTTTTTAAGACACTAAGTTATTTACAAAAATGGGAACATCTATTTTCACGATTGTGACTGTTTATATAGGACAACACTTTCTGAAAAAAGATTTTGACCAAGATTTACTAAGCTGCGGGTTTGAAAAAGTGGGGATGTTGCCTATAGCAACCTATCAGATTCTAGCTGTCATTTTGTAGAAAGTACTAAATAAATGAAAGCTAGAATCTGATTGGTTGCTCTAGGCAACATGCCCACTTTTTCAAACCCGCAGCTTAGTAATTCTAGCCCTTTGTGTTTTTGCGAGACAAGGGGCCTGATTCATTAAGGATCTTAACTTAAGATACTTCTTATTTGAGTCTCCTTGACAAAACCATGATACAATGCAAGGGGTGCAAATTAGTATTCTGTTTTGCACATAAGTTAAATACTGACTGTTTTTTCATGTAGCACACAAATACTTGATAGCTTAATTGTACACTGAAATTTAAAGTTGATATTTGTGTGCTACATGAAAAAACAGTCAGTATTTAACTTATGTGCAAAACAGAATACTAATTTGCACCCCTTGCATTGTATCATGGTTTTGTCAAGGAGACTCAAATAAGAAGTTTCTTAAGTTAAGATCCTTAATGAATCAGGCCCAAGATATTTAAATGAGCTTTAGGCGTTGCAGATTGTACATTTGGTGACTGGTTGCGTAGCCTTTTCAGCCTCCATTTTTACACATGCGTGTCAGGCAGTGTCCTGTACTCTACCTTATATATCAAGCAGCTCTAGTTTCTATGTGAAAGGGTTTTTTGTTTGAACAAATACCAATGTAAAATATACCAATGCATGCAGTGGTTGAAGTGGAAATTTAGAAGTGGCGATGTGAAAATTGTAAAGGGAATGTAAGTGAAGGGATCTTGATAATTTTACAATAAAGGCAGTAGGAGAAGTGGTGGTGTGGCATACCACCGTAAACAAGCCCACTTACACCACTGAATGCATGTAATAAAGTCAATTCTAAAGTTCCTTTGTGCTTTGGACTTATTTAAGCCATAAATGAGCAGTATTTTAGGAGAAAATGTAAAAAATGAAATTTATGTAAATGGACAGTCTAAATTGCTAGTAGGCAGGTCTTTGAAATTAATTTTTCATTATTTTCGCAGTGGACATTTCCATCTTGGTCCACAAAGCAGCAAATGATCAGGCAGAATTTTACACAGAGACTCTTCTCTAACCAGAAAGTGGATGTGCACCTATAGAGGTGATAGGCAGAATAATAGATGTATGACTTATAGTACAAAACAGAACAGATAGGCAGCACAGAGTAATAACAGTGCAGCTTATGCTTATTTTTTGCCTTTTATTCGGAAAAGGCATGTTGTAAAACTCTGACATTTTGAGTCTCAGACAGATCCTTTTTCAAAAAATGGTCGATCTGTGACCTGAATTATTAGTGTTTTACAAAATTCACTCCTGAATAAAAGTTAAGACTGTAAGGTCCTGATTTATTGAGCAAGCAAAGCAAAAAAAGGAGTAAATTTGCACCTTGGCAAAACCATGTTGCATTGGAGGGGCAGGGGCATCTTAACAGCATTATGGGCTCCCGGGCAAAGCAGTGCACTGGAGCCTCTAACTACACAACCACTCATAAAAATAAAAATGTAAATTATGGATAAAATTAGGCTTATATTTATTGTCACGAACACGCTCCCAGCTATCATGACTTCAGGTTGTTTGAGGCTACACACGATTCCAGCCCGCAGTCTCTCTCTGAATATCACACAGGTTATAGACCTACTGAATTGTCCCCCACATCGTGATCTCACACCCCCACACACTTCAGGTTTGCCACCACCTATTGAATACAGATGCCAATAGGACCCCAATATACTGTCCCACACTGGCACACAAGGCTTCTGGCTACCCACAGGCTAGCAAGGTCCACACCAGCAAACAAAAGATTAACTTTTCACACCTCCAGACTGTTACACAGATGTAAATGCAAGCACACACTAGGCTTGTTAGTCAAATGTATCAACAAATCACACACTGCCATTGAGAGGGTTAACTTGGTCGAGCTACATTCTTCTTAGCAGGCTAATGGATTTGTTAGAGTATCAAGGGCGCCACTTACTAAATTTATAGATTTAATATACCAAGGTACAGGACATTCAAATATATATAAAAAAAAAAATAATAAAAAATTGACATAACATACACAAGCAAAGAAGTTTAAAATAAAAGGGGTTACATTCAGAGCATAACTTACTTGAGTTGTATAATCTGTGCCATGGGAAATTGGATAGGAAGATGGACAGCTTATCAATGTGGATTGATTTTCCTAAAAGACTGACAATTTGTTGTAACTGGTCTCAGCTTTGTAAAGACACTTCCATACCTGTCCCCACCTCCCGGGGGTTGGGGTCTGTGACACTTTTTTCAAACACCATTTGCATGTTGTCTGATTTACTACCCAATTCTACTATGTGACCTAACTTTTCTGTGGAGCGTCATACAGATCCAATTTTATTATTAATAAATCCCCTGTGAATTTGTCCCTCTTTTGATACTAGCCTATATACAGAGTATTAGTGGAGCTTATACTCATTTTCTCAACTTCTCTGTGTGGCAGAATTCTTAATTTGACATATGAGCTCCCCTTCATCATGCTATTGAGGAATATGTGGTTGATCACTACTTTATTGACTTTAAGTGGCATATTTTAAAACTGAATTCTTTTTGTCTATATAACATATAGCCAAGTCAGCACATGGTCTTTGAGCATGCTGAGCGGTTCCTAAAAGTCTATTAAGGTGTTAAAACTCCATCCCAGGCAAGGATATATCTCACCGCAGGGGCATTTGAAGCTGCTACAGGTGACACTGTTATCTTCTAACACTGGGATGTGCAGAGCACCAAATACATGCACACACAGACTCTCTGGCTCTCATTTTACACTTAGTAGCTCAACTTATAAATGGATTCATTTGATATACCATATTTACACTGCAGTTATGATTTAGGCCTTATTCTTTACAATTATGTAATGGGTTAACCCTTATAAATAACTGTAAGTTCTTTCTGTCTACGACATTTATTGTTATCTGCAACAAAATCAGTGTTTAAACATCAAAAAATATGCTGTACAACTCTTGCCTTGCTGTTGTATCCAGCGGAGGAGGGTTAAAGGGGCTACATATAGTCTCTTCACAGTACTTCACAATCGCTGTAGAGGGAACTGCTGAAATGGGGATAAAAAAAGTCATAAATGACCAACATAACCATCTAACCACTCCACATGCCATCAAACCTAGATAAATGCCTCTAGCATGTCCATCAGATATTTCCATATGCCCCTTAAATCCATATCAGTTGGTTTTGCTCCCCTTCCTTTCTCCCCTATTTTATATTGTGTCCTCCATTATGCTGTTTTTGCTCTCCTTTCTGTCTCCCCTTTTTCCCACTGTGCCCTTCATAGTAGTAAGGCATGGCCACCGTAGGAGTTTTGCACTGGTTCACACGGCAATGAAAGTGTTTGGAGGGGAGGGGATTACAGTACAGGACAGCCTAGTACTTCAAAGGTGCTAGGCATGCCCCCGGGAGTGGCCAAGTCACCATCATGACGTGGCCATGTCCCCATCGTGACGTGGTCAAGTCCCCTGTCCCGATGCTGGATTCCCAAAAGTTGGGAGGTTTGGTAAAAGAAAAAGTTAATAATTATGATTTAAGCACTGTTACTGCTTTGAACAGTGTTAGTGGGTGGGATTCATTTCTATGGCTTTTTTGAATATTGTTGTTTTACAATTTGTATTACAATCTCATGAAACAAGACAAAAATAGCAATAAATGTGTGGTATTGGGCACAGTTTGTGCTGGGATATACTCAGGAATTTAAACTTTTTAATAAAGATTTTTCAAATGAGGGAGGCTTACGATGTCTATATTGTCTAAAATAAAGTTCATTTAAAAAACATATATTAGTTTACTTGATTTTTTCTTACTTTATTTGGACTACTAGTAAAAGCATGACTCTTCTATTAGCTAATCACGCCTTCAAGCCTTGAATATTTAATTTTTTATGCCCAATCATAAATGTTAATTTTCATGAAACCTCATTCGCTAGATCAGGGATGGCCCTCTGAGCTTCCACCTGTGGCCCCCAGCTCCTAAATGCTGGCTGATATGTTATTACAGACAGGTCTCTATTTCTTTGCTTAAATATTTTGTTTTAACTTATTACTGAGATTAAGGCTAATGTGCGGTCTTTTTGAAGGCTAGAGGGCCGAACATGAGGCCTCTGATGTGTATCAGGTTACCTATTACTGCTCTAGATCAATGCTGTCTAAGATTTTCATAGGGGTGATTGCATATTGTCATAGTGAACATGTTGCCCTTCTATTCACTACAGTATTAACGGCTTTTTTAAAAGCCGCACTTCTATTGAGTACTTACGTACTTTGCCATTTTGAGCAAACCATTGAACTAATTCAATTTGTAATAAATCTCCACAATTTTGGACTCATTTGCTTTAAAATGTTAAATATTACAATAAGGTAACATACCCAGTACTCATTTTGAATATTTTGCCATTGACTCTACCCTGTGTGGCATAACATTTCACTCAAAAAGCAATTTTTGATTATTTTTGTCACTTATGGACTCGAGGAATGCTCACGCTCACACTGACGGTAACTCTGAATTTTTTATTACACTTACTCATTTGGTATACGTCTTCTCCACTTCATTCTTCTTTGCAGCAGAGCTCCATGACCCAACTCCACTAATATTCCATATACCGGGAAAATAACAGTAATTTAAGTGATTATTGATTTTTCATGTTGGGTAACATGTGCAGTGAAAAAAATGTATGAAAAAAAGGTGCAGCTTGCCACCCTGCACTTCTGCCACCGTAGCTGGGGCCCTATATGGCGTTCTACAAATCTGCTCACATTCATCTAATCTACCCAGGGTCATGAATGGAGAAGTGGATTAAAATTACAGATGGGGCAGGGTTTGTTAGAATGAAAGGCACTATTCAGCATGTTTAACAGCTGTTTGTGAGTTACAGACAGCTAAGTATATTACAATGTAGTAAGTGTCATACTCTCAGCAGAAGACTGCTTACTTTTCCTCTGCTCTGGTCTTGTATTTCTCAAAGCAAAATACTTGTTCTGCTTATAGTTAAATTAGCATACACCAGACTATGATCAAAGATTTATGCAAAGAGTATTGTATTATGAAGTGACTGTGTGCATCTGGACATTGATTCTGTGTATTAAGTAAGTTAATGGTAATATTTTATTGTAGGGTTGGTAAGAGGAGGAAGGTAAAAGTATTGACCTGACACGTCCTCTTTAATTCTGGGTGGAAGTGTGACGAACCGGTAAGGTTTGAGCCAAAAATCAAGCCAAGTTACTTATAGTTCAGTAGTGCCAGGATGTCCCATCCCCATCTGGTTATATAGACATATTTATTGCATTCCAAGTATTCAAAAATACCCTTAAAATGCAATTTCCAGTAATGAATTCGTTGCTTATCTCCAATGCTTTTTGAATTTTTTTTCCAGAGAACTCTTATTTAGAAAAGATATAAAAGACCACCATCTAGTGGTTGCATTCTTTAACTACAGATAACATATGGGATCATTTATCTTGAAACTAGAGATAAGTGAAATTGAAGAGAAAGTTTGTGTAAATCAAGCTTAGTTTGCACTGTATTTGTAAATTCGCATTTTTCTAAATTTATGAATGGCGACGGTCAGTTAATTCTGCAGTGTGGTGTGTTTAGTGTAGGACTGGGAACACTTTGGGGGGAATTCAATTGGCCGCGGTACGGGTAAAAGTAACGTGACCTGCGCATTACTACCGTTATTACGGTAAAAATGCACTAAATTACCGTTATTACGTTAGTTTCAACGCCGGCCTGCGCATTATTAACGTTATTACGGTAATAATGCTCTTTATTACCGTTATTACGGTAGTTTCAATGCCGGCTTTTGCTCGCAGCTCCCTGAGCTGCGAGCAGAAAGCCGGGTTAAAACTACCGTAATAACGGTAATAGCTTTAATGCTGCGCTAATTCGGGGGAAATTGAATTCCCCCCTTTGGCTCAAAGTATGCAAAATATTACCACCAAATGTGGAATGAGGAATATTTTGTGGAACAGTGTTGCTGCTTTGCGTCAGCGCACTACTGAAGAGGTGGGGCTAACTCACCAATATACAATACAGAGAGCATCATTGTGACAGTCATACAATACAGAGAACATCCTATTGACCAATATACAACGCAGAAGGCATCCTAGTTACTGCCTTACAATACAGAGATCAGTCAAGGGACTTATAAACAATACAGAGAGCATACAAGTGACCATAATACAATTAAAAGAGTATCAAAGTGACGACCATATATTGCAGAGACCAGTGCAATTCACATACGTAGCCTCTTAAGTACAGATGAAGCTACCCTAAAAAAGCTTGTGCCTGGAATTAGTTTAGAAAGGTTGACAGATATTTATTAGTAGATTATCTGAAGCGAATATGTAATTTTAAAGTTTGTTGATCCAGTTGTAGCAAGGGACCCACATACGCCTGGCCTTAGAAAACTTGTAGTAAAGTGATAGCTGAGAAATGTATAAAGAAAGAATATTATAGTCTCACATGTTGTTGAACCGACTAGGAAGCAAAGTGTTATAATCTCACTGGAAAAAGCCATGACCCTCACCACCAGTCCCTGAAACCATCCATCACCCACTGAAATACACAGAACCCGCCTCCACTCCATGACACCATCACTCACCCACTGAAATATCCCTAACTCACCATCACTCTGTGGTACCATTTCTCACAATTCTTTAATTCCCCTCACTCACCACCACTCCCTGATACCATCCATCACCCACTGAAATACACAGAACTCATTGCCATGCTGTGGCACCTTCCATCACCCACTGAAATGTCCTTAACTCACCACCATTCCCTGGTACCATACTACACCCACTGAAATCCCCTTAAGTCACTACCATTTCATGATTCCATTCCTTAACCACAGAAATACCCTCTCCAAAATCAGACATAAACACCAAAACAAAATTGTATAACATTTTTATTTCTTAAATTAATATAATTGTCCTACCTCTCAATGGCCCCACTGCTATTCATTTCTTCTCCCTCTGGCTGTATCCTTCAGGATTTTTTTTTTGCTATAGCCACCTAGTTAGGTGGGAGCGGGTGGGGTAATATTTATAGGGTAAAGGTTAACATGTGTGGCAGTAAAAATGACTGCTTATCTACTGTGTGCAAAAAGCTCTGTGACAGAGGTTGATTTAAAGGAGGTGAATGCTAAAAATACCAAGATACAGGATGGTAATTTGAAGTGCTGATGGAGGGACAAGGTAAAGGATCCTAGCTTGGGAGGTTGGGGAAAAAGGGGGGGGGGGGTAGGGGAGGTAAGGTAGAAAAGGAGGGAGAAGACGATGAGACAAAGTAGAGGATGGAGAAGAGAAGATAGGGGAGGTAAGGTAGGATGGGAAGGATTGAAAGATGTGGAGGTGGCCGTGCAGAAGTAGTGGAGAAAGGGGAAGGCATGTGGTTGATGTAGGGAAGGCATATTAGTCCAAGAGGGGGGTGGAGGCAGATGGAATACTGTTATGGCAGATGAAAAACAACATCTGGAGGTGAGGGGGTTGAGACTACAAGGAGTGCAGAGAAGGCAAATGGTGTAAAATCAGGGATCAGCCACTGGCAGCAATGCAGTTTTTGGACTTCAATAGATGATTATCCAGGTCAATAACCTGTGGCAGCTACGGTAAGCTTTAAAGTCGTACCTGCCTCAACAATGCAGACAGAAGACAGGTAACTCAGCCGAGGGTAGGAGCATTTGTGGAGCTGAAATGTCCAGATGATATGGGAAATTGGAGATGTGTCAGGCCACAGTCCGAATTGAATCATGACCAAATCACATAGGTTGAACTGATGTGCTGTGCATGTGCTGATGTGATGTGCACTGATGTGCAGGCAGTATGTGGGGGTCCAGTCCATAGGTGGTTTTCTCTGATTTCAGTAGGCAAGGTCAAATCAACAGGAGGTGGAACACCTCTGTGAGTACTGCTATGCAGATGGATGTGTGTGTAACCAGCAAACAAGGTGTATAGCTATCACTTTAGACAGACTTAGTTTATCTACATCATCATCATCATCATTATCAGCAGCTATTTATATAGCGCCAATAATTCTGCAGTGCTGTACAGAGAAATCACATCAGTCTTCCAATCACTTCCCCTCAAACACACTGGCGCATCACTGTGAGGTACATGTGGCTCCCCCTTCAAGCAGCCAGCGTGAAGAGAGACATACCACCCAACTTTCCCTACAGTCCCATCACATTTGGGACAGTTGTCAGTCAGTCTTTCTCTTACCTGTTTGTGCAGTTTTCACCACCTGCTGGTGCCTTAATTTATGATTAGCTGGATCCTTCAAAGTTGGGCCCTGTTTGGAAAAGGGATAGACGCTATAACAAAGAGGTAATAAAAGCAACAGAAGAGAAAATACATTTGAGAAATTCATGTGCCAAATATAGCTACAAAAAAAATGAAAACAATAATTTGCTGTTTTAAAATAATGTTGTCTGCTGCTCAACAAAAAGGAAATATATATGAAAGCAATAAAAAAAAAGTAGAGCTCATAAAGCATTAAATAATAAAACCTTCCATACAAGCTTTTTATATACACCCAAACTATATAAACAAAATACACATATATATTAGAGATGTTTACTGACCCCCGTGTTTTGCTTTTGCTCTTGGTTTTGGGTCTGTATTAACTTTGTGTTTTGTTTTGGTTTTGTCAAAACCGCTCTCGCGTGTTTTGGTTTTGGATCTGTATTTTTTTGAAAAATATGCTAAAATCACATAATTTGGCTTTTGTTGTTCCTACATTATTATTAACCTCAATAACATTAATTTCCAGTCATTTCCAGTCAATTTTGAACACCTCACAGGTCACAATATTATTTTTATCCCCTTTTGGCCAAAGACTGCAGTGAGCTGGCTGGATGCTAAGCGATAAAGCAATAGCCAGACACACATAGCACATGTAGGAAACATTTCCACACAGCAGTGGCAGAAAAGAAAAGTGATGCAAGATAAAATTGTCCTTGGGCCATCCCACCCACTCATGTTAGATATTAAAAAGGACATGTACAGTTTAACAAACCAAGCACTCCAGTAACAAGGAATGACACTTTTGTTGCTGAAGTGCTTGGTTTGTTTGGGTTTCCACAAAACAAGCTAACAATTGGCTTACGGCAGCTAAGCTAACAGTGCTGTTGATGGACTCTGCAGTGTCATGTCATGCTCCAGTGGAAGCAGCTCTTGCCTGTGATAAGAAGAAGGCCATTGTCATGCCTGGGCATAAAACCAAATAATCCACCTCAGAAGAATTCTTGAGCGTTAATCCGACTGCTGCCGCTGCCCCTGCTGCTGGGAGTGGATCTTCATCTCAGAAGCAGACAAAGAAGAAGACTACTAATGGCTTACAACAATTGACTGTTACACAAACCTTTGCAAGAGGAAGTAAGTATGACAGCTGTCACCCAGTCGCACAGTTGATCACAGGCGCCATGGCGACTATGCTAGTATTAGCTCTGCATCCAATATCCATTATTAATGCAGCAGGTTTTAGACATTTAATTGAGATCCTGTGTCCCCGTTAGCAAATTCCGCCTCAACACCATTTTACTAGGCAACAATTCCTCATCTGTACCAGAAGGTTACAAAAAAGAAAATGATAGGCTACAAAATGCCATTTTACCCACTCTACACTTAACCACAGATATGTGGAGAAGCGGAACTGGGCAAAGTAAAGATTATATGACTGTGACCGCCCACTGGGTTGATGATCGCCTTCAGCAACAGGACCAGCAGCAGAATCTAACAAACAACTCCAGGGGGTAAATGTATGATGCTGCGATTTTTCAACCCGCCGGAAATCGGCGACTTTGCATTGAAAATTTAAGGTGGCCGCTTTAAATTTTCAATGCAAAGTCACCGGTTTCCGGCGGGTTGAAAAATCGCAGCATCATACATTTACCCCCTGGAGTTGTTTGTTAGATTCTGCTGCTGGTCCTGTTGCTGAAGGCGATTCATCAACCCAGTGGGCGGTCACAGTCATATAATCTTTACTTTGCCCAGTTTCCGCTTCTCCACATATCTGTGGTTAAGTGTAGAGTGTACATTTACCCCCAGATCCTTCAGAGGCAGGCTACTCTGTGTATCACTTGCTTCACTAAGAAGCATACCTCTGACAACCTATTTGAAAAACTAAGGGATATCATTGCAACATGGCTTATCCCGCTTAGATTCGCTGTATGATATGTGATTTCTGATAACGCCACCAATATTGTGTTAGAGCATTACAGTGGGGAGACTTCCATCACATTTCCGGTTTTGCTCCCACAATCAGCTTGGTGGTACAGAGCTTTTTAAAAAATGACAGTGACATGCAGATGCTGTCTGTGTCCCAAAATATTGCGGGTCATTTTCAGCATTCTGCAACAGCATATAGGAGATTGCAGAAGCTGCAAGAAGAATAGAATTTGAGGGGGAATGTACTTTAGTCCAGTGCAGTAGAGAATACTTTCCGTGTTGTGCAAGGTGCTGAAACCACTCTAAGTAGTCATCTGTGAAGTGAGTTTAGACACTGTTAGCTTGAGTCAAGTGATTCCTCTAATTAGACTTTCGAAAAAGCAGCTAGAGAAATTGGAGGAGGAATTGAAACAAAGCAATTCTGCTAACTACATAGGATTTGTAGATCAAGTACTTTATACGCGTCACCAGTATCCGAGAGTTATCAACATCTTGAAATCGGATCACTTCATTTTGGAAACTGTGCATGATCTTAGGTTTAAGAGCTATGTCTTATCTTTATTTCCAACTGACTCAGATCTCAAGCGATGCAATGAGCTCCTGGTCAGCCAACTGACAGCTCAAGTTGTACATGACACAGCGGCGTCTGCTCCCTCATTTTCTTTGGCAACTGCTGCTAGGAAAAAATGTAGCTTTCCCAAGACACTCAGATGAGTCAGCGCAACATTTTGACATTTGGAAGCCTTTTACCTGCAATTACATCAAAGTACAGAGACTTCTGTAATGGTGGATTCCAGCGAGGATGAATTAGTATTGTGTGAGGATGATGTACACACTGATCAGGGTGAGGATGATGGCAGAGTAGATTGCAGATGCTGGGATCTACCTGAGAGAAGGGAGCTAACTGATGCTTGTATGCTTGTTAATATTTGGGGTAGAATGGCATGTTTGCAATTTTATGTTTTTCTACAGTAATCTTTATTAGAGAGGTGATTTTTTTCTTTAAAAAGCTAAAAGCCTTTTTTTTTTTTTTTTACATTTTTGCTTCCCTGACTTAAAACTATGCACTCAAACATAGGCTTTAGCATATGACGTAGAGGGATTAGTATCATCATGACTGGTGCCAGCAGCTGCTTGGTGCTCCTGGTCTTCTGTGAACTGATGTGAATCCATATGGATAGCACAGAGTAATGTGACTTGAGACTGGAGACTGACAAGAACACTGCTTTCCATGTTTCTGTGTGACCAACGGCACTGTGACTGGAGACTGACAAGAACACTGCCACCCCTCCTGTTTCTTCATGAGCAATGGCACAGAGCAATGTGACTGGAGACTTTTCAGAATACTGCGACCCCTATTGTTTCAGTTTCAGCACTGACACTGTAGACTGACAATAACACTGCCACCCGTCCTCTTTCTGTTTCATCAATGACGATGCCTAACTGCACTGGAGACTGCCAAGAACCCTGCTACCCCTTCTGTGTCTGTCTGTGAAATGATGCCGGATCTCCGTGCAGTACTTATAGAATCCAAAACTTGCGAGATCCGACGACGCAATCATGATGTTTTGACTCGTTTTTAGTTCCGAGGGTGTGAGAAAGGACCGAGCCGACTCGGTACTCAGATTTGCAATGTTCGGGTGGGCTCAGTTTTCAGAAAACAGTTGAAAGAAAAGTTAGCCTATCTACTGAATAACACTGATATATACATATATATATATATATATATATATATATATATATATATATATATATATATATATATATTTAAACAAAATCTAGATCCACACTCAGCGCTGGAATGCCAATTGCAGCAGATAGCGACTCCTAATACAGCTGCACACAAGCTGTAAATTGATTAAATGGATACTAGTATTAAAGGAGTCGTTGCAGCGCTACTGGGTTTTCTGTTAATCAAAAATACAAAGAAAGAGATTTTAAACTGTTATCCTAAAGATAACAATCTATTCCATTCACAAAAAATATATACAAACAATAAAGAATCAGATAAAAATGCAGAAGACTTGACTGGGCATTTAAGCAACCACTGACTTTCAAATTGTAGTCGTATTCTTCACACTTTACATGAGATTTTTCAAGTTGCAGGCTATAAGAAATGAACTTACAGTCAAGTAGTAATTGATGTTCACGTAGCAGTTACTTGTATCAGATAATATACTGCAGTTTTCCCCCGAAGAGTTCTGTGTCAATCCTCCACGATGCAGCTGATTTCCGTATTTGAATTAGCGGCAGCTGATGAAGTTTAGACGTTTTTCCAATCTTCACCTCTCCACACAATTATAAATGAAATATAAAGAGAAAAGAAAGACATGCTTGTGTAGTACGTAAAACACAATTTAATAAAACATATTAAAAATCCATTAGACAGGGATTTAATTGCCCGTACCAGAAGGTGAGCGGGTCACAAGCTCAATGAAATCAAGTGTAAAACAAAAGACTTCAGCGGTTGGGATCACAATGTTATAATCACCAAACACATGTAGCAGGCAATCAGAACTCCCCAGTCTGTATAACACCGACGCGTTTCAACTTTAAAAAGTCTTTTTCAAGGTGCATTTTTGATGCTCAGCTCCACGTTGCTTTTTAAATAGCTCATGGCAATCTTTGTCACTCATTTCCTTTTCGTTAATAACAGAACTGAATAGTGTAACAGCGGCTTGAAAAAGCGATTTCATCTACTGAGGGTGAAGTTGTGTTGGTGGTGTGGTGGGCTGTCTCTCCTACTCGCCTATCAGAAAGCACCCGCCCAAGGATGACTCTTCGGGCCTGATTCATTAAGGAAAGCAAAAACTTTGCACCTTGACATAACCATTTTGCATTTGGGGGGAGCTAAATTTAAAATGTGGGGACAGATCAATAGTTGGGGTAAAGCATGTCCTAGATCAATTTTAAATTTCAGTGTAAATACAAAGCTATCAAGTATTTGTGTGCTACATGTAAAAACAGCCAGTATTTAACTTATATGAAGAATAATAAACTAATTTGCACCCCTTGCATTGTAACATGGTTTTGTCCAGGAAAAACATTTTTTTTGTTGCCTTACTTTCCTTAATAAATCAGGTCCTTTATCTTCAGCCTTTACCATGAGAATATGTAAAAATTAAAACCTTATTACATTTTAAGTTTCCTCCAAACTTTGGAGAACAACCATTCTCTTGTATTTTAAAATTAATTTTAGTTTATGCCTCTCCATGATACAGTTATGTACCCCCCAAAATTTTGCACCACCTCCTAACACCTTGCAACATAGCCTGCAACCTATACAGCCTATTGGATTATCATGCTTTGCAAAATGAGCTCTCAAGGTTACTTGTAATAAAAAACATTTCTACTTCTATTACATTTCCCTGGACTGTCAACCTTTATTTATATATATAAACGTTGTAAACAAATAAATGGCTTACCTACAGAGTGGTGCTGGGAGACTGGCAGGGTTGAGGCATGTCTCCCCTCCTGCTTCCAAGGGCCGGAGGGATGGAACTGTAGCTCATTCACTTCCGGAGCCTTATGTGGCAACAAGGAAGCACATATTTCCCATCCGAAGATAGTAGCAGTCGGACTGTGGTAACCTCCCCCTTGGTGTTCACCTGGCATGGTACATATATCGTGGAGCAAATGAGTGGAGTGAAGTCAGGAGCAGGAAGGGGAGGGACTGGCACATTGACTAGCACATTGTCACAAGTGCAGCTCAGGAGCCAGGAATGAGGTGGAAACACACAAAGTTTATTGCTGAATACTGAATATACAGGAATATGCAGGAATAAATACTGGGTAGATGGCTGATGAAGGTAAGTGGTAATATGGAGAGATCCAGACAGGATAAAACCAAAAGCACAGCAGAGGAAAGGAACAACAGGATGGGACAACAAAAACCAGCCCTGAATGCTGGGAGAGACAGGTATAAATGGAACACACCCAGGTGCATGAGATAATGAGTGAAGCAGTGTTAACTCCTAAGGAACTAGGAGCACAACAGGCACAATAGCAGCACCTCTGGATCAGAGGTACTGCTGCTAACACATAAAATGAACACAAATTATAAAGTCTGATAGTCCAGGAGCAGGAGCTGCCAGGCAAAGCAGTATGCTGCAGGCAGATCGTGACAGTACCCCCTCCCTTAAGGGCGGATTCCAGACGCCCAATTACCAAAAATGTCTGAGTTCATCTGAATCATAGTCCAGAATTGGGGGCCCGGCAGAAAAGCCCTCGTCCATGGGCGGAGAGGCAAAGGAGACCATGCCAGATGGAAGCTGAAGCACTGCAGAACCTCCTTTCTTTTTACGTCCTCCCCTTTTATGGGACTTCCTCGGGATTGGGACCTGAGCCAACTTGGAGAAGCACAATGGTATCTCTTGGCCAGGAGAGATAGTTGGTATTGCTGACAATGCAGAGGCCCCGCAAGATGGCATAGCGGGAGGTGTTATAAACTTGCTGATTACTGCCTTAGTAAAGGATTGTAAGTCTGACAAGATGGGATGATCCGTCTCAATAAATGGGTTTGCCCATTCCAAAGCCTCTTCCCTAAAATGGGATATTAGGAATAGTACCTGTCTCTTAGGGCTACTAACAAGGCTTGGTACGGAGGGAATCTGTGAAGCAAAAAACCCGGACTGGGCGGCAGGCTTGGCAGCAGGCCCGGACTGGGCGGCAGGCTTGGCAGGGACAGCACTGAGAGAAGCCTCGGGGCAGACAATACTGTGAGAAGCCTCGGGGCAGACAGCACTGTGAGAAGCCTCGGGGCAGACAGCACTGTGAGAAGCCTCGGGGCAGGCAGCACTGTGAGAAGCCTCGGGGTAGGCAGCACTGTGAGAAGCCTCGGGGTAGGCAGCACTGTGCGAAGCCTCGGGGTAGGCAGCACTGTGCGAAGCCTCGGGGTAGGCATCACTGTGAGAAGCCTCGGGGTAGGCATCACTGTGAGAAGCCTCGGGACAGGCAGCACTGTGAGAAGCCACAGAGCAGACAGCGCTGTGAGGAGCCTCAAAGCAGACAGCACTGTGAGAAGCCTCAAAGCAGACAGCACTGTGAGAAGCCTCAAAGCAGACAGCACCAAGTGGTAACTCGGGCTGAACCGCATAGAGTGGCAAATCGGGCTGAACCGCATGGACAAGCAACTCGGGCTGAACCGCATGGACAGGCAACTCAGGCTGAACCGCATGGACAGGCAACTCAGGCTGAACCGCATGGACAGGCAATTCTTCTGGAGCAGACTGGAGGGACAGGACCCCCTCCGGAGCAGGCTTTAAGGGCAGCGCCCCCTCTGGAGCAGGCTGTAGCTCAGGAAGAGAGACAGCGGCTGAAGACTCGGAACTGGAGACAGCAGCTGAAGACTCGGAACTGGAGACAGTGGCTGCAGACTCGGAACTGGAGACAGCGGCTGAAAACTCGGAACTGGAGACAGCGGCTGAAGACTCGGAACTGGAGACAGCGGCTGAAGACTCGAAACTGGAGACAACGGCTGAAGACTCGGAACTGGGTAGCACGGTGGCAGGAGACTCGGGTGCAGAGGCAGCGGCAGGAGACTCCGGACTGGATACCATGGCAGCAGACTCTGGACCAAACACCATAGCAGCAGACTCAGGACCGAACACAGTGGCTGCAGACTCAGGACCGGACACAGTGGCTGCAGACTCAGGACCGGACACAGTGGCTGCAGACTCAGGACCGGACACAGTGGCTGCAGACTCTGGACCAGACACAGTGGCAGCAGACTCAGGACCGGACACAGTAGCAGCAGACTCAGGACCGGACACAGTGGCAGCAGACTCCAAGCTGGAGGCAGATGATGACACCTCAGGGCTGGAGGCAGATGATGACACCTCAGGGCTGGAGGCAGAGGCTGGGACCTCAGGACTGGAGGCAGAGGCTGGGACCTCAGGGCTGGAGGCAGAGGCTGGGACCTCAGGACTGGAGGCAGAGGCTGGGACCTCAGGGCTGGAGGCAGAGGCTGGGACCTCAGGGCTGGAGGCAGAGGCTGGGACCTCAGGGCTGGAGGCAGAAGCTGAGACCTCAGGGCTGGAGGCAGAGGCTGAGACCTCAGGGCTGGATGAAGAGGCTGGGAGCTCACAACAGGAGACAGAGGTTGTTGGCACCTCAGGACAGGTGGCTGGAGCTGGTGCCTCAGGGCAGGCGGCTGGAGATGGCGCCTCAGGACAGGCAGCTGGAGCTGGCGTCTCAGGACAGGCGGCTGGAGCTGGCGCCTCAGGACAGGCGGCTGGAGCTGGCACCACAGGACAGGTGGCAACTGGAGCTGGCACCACAGGACAGGTGGCAACTGGAGCTGGCACCACAGGACAGGTGGCAACTGGAGCTGGCACCACAGGACAGGTGGCAACTGGAGCTGGCACCACAGGACAAGTAGCAACTGGAGCTGGCGGATTAGGCTCCATCCCAGGGAACAGATCAGGTTGTATAATAGCAACAGAAGGTGAAGTGCAGACAAATCCAGGGTCTGGAGAGGAGCACACTGAAGGCTGCTGCATAGGATGTTGTGGTCTATGGATAGGACAGTCCTGTAAGAAGTGTGCATTGCTGGCACAGTAGAGACACAACTTGTTTGTTATTCTGCGCCGTCGCTCCTCTTCGGTCAGATGGGGTTGTGGACCACCTGTGAACTGGGAATTAGTTACCCCATAGTTCTTACTAAACAACAAATTTGTAGAAGCACAATTAGGAGGTGCTGTTTGCACATGTTCAGCAGCAGTAAAGGTGGATTGAGACAGACCCGCAGCTTCTGTATTAGGAGAGACATAATCAGACAGTCTCCTAAGAGGGTCCACAAGGAAAGCGGGAAAATCTAGCAAGCTGAGAACGTAGCAAAACAATGTCCATCTGTATGGTTTGTAGCAGTGGCAATTCCAAGATTGGTGAAACAGACATGTTGCAAAAACAAATGAAAAAAGAATTGCAGAAAAAGGTCCCAGAAAATATCTTCAACACAACTCCTAAGCTGCAGGAATAAACACCGGGTAGATGGCTGATGAAGGTAAGTGGTAATATGGAGAGATCCAGGCAGCATAAAACCAAAAGCACAGCAGAGGAAAGGAACAAAAGGATGGGACAACAATAACCAGCCCTGAATGCTGGGAGAGACAGGTATAAATGGAACACACCCAGGTGCATGAGATAATGAGTGAAGCAGTGTTAACTCCTAAGGAACTAGGAGCACAACAGGCACAATAGCAGCACCTCTGGATCAGAGGTACTGCTACTAACACATAAAATGAACACAAATTATAAAGTCTGATAGTCCAGGAGGCAGGAGCTGCCAGGCAAAGGAGTATGCTGCAGGCAGATCGTGACACACATGTAGTAAAGTGGCTGGTCCCTGGAAAGAGTCATCAGTTCTTTTTAGTGCTTAAAATTAGGCGGCAGTGAACTAAGGCCTTGGACGGAAACCCCACCCGCCATTGTTAATGAGCGGAGCAAGAAAGCGTTGAAGCCCCCCGAGGAGTTACCTGGTACAACGGTGGGCAGTCCGACACTGGGCACAACCAGTATCAAGTGGCAGGTTGCCTCTAGATGGCAAGGTATCATATGTTGACTAAGAGGGAAGGAGGTTCCCTATAAATTGGGAGGCCCCAATCTCTGTATGGATTGGATGAGGCTAATTAACAAAAAGAAATCTGTGAAATAAACAAAACGAAATCAAATAGCACTAAAACAGAAATTAAAATCCCCCATGTAGCTTAATATATATATATAATATAAATCATGCTCCACAATAAAGCATAGTGAGACTGTAAGTAACTCGGCCTCTCTATGCTTTGATTAAGCATCAGTTAGAACTGTACCAGTCTACAATGCCTAGTGATGAATCATACCAGGCCACCTATGAATCTCACCCCAACAGCTGATAAAATTTCCGCAAGTACATTAACCTTCCAAATGATAATTTTGCGCTATTCAACTTTACAGCACATCACCAATACCCAGCTCCCACCAGATCATATATGCAACATAATTTATGTGTGAACTATTTTCCCCTTTTTGTGAGCACATGACCTATGTCCATGCATTCAGCACAATATGTGGTTTAATATTTTGTAAGTTTTCTGTTTGGCACAAAATACTTCTGTGAGATTTTTAGCCATAAATATTGTTCATTATATTTATTTTCCAATGTACAATTCTAACCTAATTCAGCAGGATACTTTTATTTTTAAACCTTAAAATCATTTTCTTATTTTGCATTGTCTTTAAAAATGTGTAACAAGTTGTCTAATATGTTACATATAGTGAACATAACATAATGGGAAAAAAATATTAAATTTTTTCTGTTTATTATACCATAACTTAATAAAGGATATAAAATTCAAATCAAATGTAGTATAAATGAAAATGTAAACTTGTCCAGGAAACAAAATATTTACAAAAGATATAAACAACCTAGATCTAGAGCATAGATCGGCGGTTCCCAAAGTGTGCGCCGCGGCTCCCTGGGGTGCCGCGGCGCTGTCACAGAGGTGCAGCGATCACCCTCCAAAAAAAAAAAAAAAAAAAGAAACAAAAAAATTAAATAAAACTTACCCATCCAGCGCCAGATCCTTGTCCTCACTGACTGCCGGGCATGACGTCATCACGTCTGACAGCATCAGTGAGGAGCGGCAGCAGAGAGGACAGAAGACAGGGGAACTTGAAGAATGAAGGTAAGTAAAGGAACGGAGAGTGAAGGGAGACAGAGACACGCTGAAGGAGGTAGGGGGGACAGAGAGAGAGAGAGAGAGAGAGAGACACGCTGAAGGAGGGGGACAGAGAGAGAGAGAGAGACACGCTGAAGGAGAGGGACAGAGAGAGAGAGACACGCTGAAGAAGGAGGACAGAGAGAGAGAGAGACACGCTGAAGGAGGGGGACAGAGAGAGAGAAAGAGAGACACTGAAGGAGAGAGAGCGAGAGAGACATGCGGAAGGACGAGGACAGAGAGAGAGAGAGACACGCTGAAGGAGGGGGACAGAGAGAGAGAGATACATGCTGAAGGAGGGGGACAGAGAGAGAGAGAGACACACACGCTGAAGGAGGGGGACAGAGAGAGAGAGAGACACGCTGAAGGAGGGGGACAAAGAGAGAGAGAGGGACATGCTGAAGGAGGGGAACAGAGAGAGAGAGAGAGACACACGCTGAAGGAGAGGGACAGAGAGAGAGAGACACGCTGAAGGAGGGGGACAGAGAGAGAGAGACGCTGAAGGAGGGGGGGCAGAGTGAGACGCTGAAGGGGCGGACACAGGGTGTGAGATGGCGAAGAGGGGGACACAGGGTGTGAGATGGTGAAGGGGCGCAGTGATAAAGAGGCACAATGTGATGGTGAAGGGGTCTAAATACATCTTGCGTCATTTTGACCCAACTACTTAAAAAACGGGACTACCGGGTAATTATTTTGGCTTAGGGGTGCCTTGGAAAAATTATGGTGACCCTAAGGGTGCCTTGAACTGAGAAAGTTTGGGAACCACTGGCATAGATACATCCGGAGCAAACATATAGAAATCATCAACTCCAGCAGAAGTCCCAGAAATTCACAGTAGGCAGATAGATATAAACATAAAATAAATGTGTTAAATTTCTATTATTACCATAGCCCTGTAGAATAAAGGCAGATTATCAGAAAAACACATGATAGACTGCATCAGTATTATGGGGAAAGAGCAGTTAGAGATCAAGTTATATTTAATGATTAAATCTCAACCAGTTTCATGGTTTAGAGCAGTGGTCAAAGTGTGGGGTGTATACACTGGGATATGACATACCACTACTTGTCCTACTACCTTCATTGTAAAACTATCAAATTCCTACATTCATTACATTTCTTAAACCGTCACTTCTAAAGTTCCACTTCGACCACTGGTTTAGAGACAATAAAAGGGATGTGCTTCTTTAGTGTTACCATCCCTACTGCATATCACAACTCTCACCACTCCTTTTTGGTCTAGAGAACCAGAGATGTGATGTGCAGGAAGGGAGTGAGAGTAACCATGTTTAGTGTATTAAAAAATAAGAACAAGTTAAAGTAATAATAATAATAATAATAATAATAATAATAATAATAATAATAATAATAATGTACAGGATTGTGTGATTTGTCAGTGCTTTATAACATTAAAAGAAATGTATTCTAAATGTTCCTGCATTTCAGTATTTTATTGTTCAGTTTTATAAATCACCAGCAGGTGGCAGCCCAAACATTTGACATAAACTCAATTCAAAGTAGCATTGACTTAGATTTAATTTTTTTTGCTTTATTTTTGGCATCTAATTTGTAGAAAGTCAGCAGATGTAACTGGTAACTAAGCTATTAAATTTGACACTTGCCTAGTCATATTTGCAGTTCAAAATATCCATTTTAATTCATTTGAAAAAAAATTTGTGATTTATGTTACAAGATTCTGTAATGTTATGCTTAATATTATTATAAAGAATACATACAGGAATATAAAAATGCAAAAAACAATCTCTTATAAATAAAAGTGCAAAGCGTCTTCTTCTCACACAGCTAGCAATATAATCCCAAGAAACATATTGGAATATGAATTAAATAGGAATTAATTCACCATTTGGTACTGGTGATACTGCATCAAACTGGTCCTAAAGCAATCTTCATGTGGACTAATAAAAATAGAGATAAATTAATTTTAAATATGTTGTTTTATTAATGAGTTACGCTTATTGCCAAAATTGAATTTAGCTTGTTGAGCTTAAAACACCATTTATGTAGGATACATCGTAAGTAACATGTGGTTTAAAAACTGGTGTTTTATATTGACTTCATTTAGTTATGCAATTTAGTTGTCTAGTTATGGGAACTGTAATTGAGATGTATTTCAAAGTGTAGGATGTTATTCCACATATTTTCAAAACAGCAACACAACAAGCACTGAAATTTATCAGCCTCATCTCGTACCTTAGAGTTTTCAAAATTCTGGAATGGAACACTTTCTGGGCATGTGTCAGCACAGATGTGAGAAGAGGGCATGGCCATATCATGTTGGAAAGTGCCATGTTCCCCTTGGGTCATGTCCAGTGCTTCTGGAGCACTTGGCCGCCCCAGTTCCCTTCTACTCCACTTAGAACAATCCTTCACTGCCATGCATACCTGTCACTAATATCTGCGGGATTGAAGGGGTAACCATTAGTGGGACATATGTCCCAACTGTCCCAGAATCGGGATAAAAGTCATATTTGGACATCATATCAGGATATCACATTTGGTCAGAGTTAAACATAATAATCAGACTGGAATCATCATTTGTCAGAATCAAACGCAAGACGTGTGAGTATAAAAAACAATGACATCTGAAGAGTAATGAGTGATGGATGATGCACAGTGATGCACAGTGTGTAATAGGTTATGGGTGAGGTATGAAGGCTGACAAACAATGCTTAGTGAGGAAGAAGTGATTGTAACTAACCCATGTATTACTGCATGTGTTTTTTGGATGCCGTTACCTAGTGTCACTGGTTCTAGAAAATGTATCTTGTGTCCTCCATACCTGCTAATTAATGATTGCTCCACTTGTCGCTCACTAGTTTGCCAGATTATCGTTGTCACATCCTAACAAATTTTAGTCCCCTACTGTGTTTCACTGGTTGTGGCCATTGTGTCTGCCCTGTCCTTCAATTCATCTGGTGCTTGTTTCTGAAGCCTAATCTGTTTAAGATGCTGAATTCATTTTTGTATGATTATTGGAGTGTGCCTGCCCTGTATTTACATTGACCCTAAATGCCTTATCCTGCTAATATGATATATTATGCTTGTCTTTCTTTTGTAATTAAAGCAAATATAGATAGAATAAACAGCACGGGCTCTTGATTTCAAAGCTGCCTATGTATGGTAACTCCTATCCACAACGGAGTTTAATACAAAGTACAATAGCTAAAACACAGATCCCATACAACAAACGGCGCTTGAAAACAACACTGATTCCAAGTCAGTAATCACACATAATATAGTGTATAATTCCCTTTCTAAAATAGGCATTAATATCCAAGTTATCAGCAATAAAGTGGACCGAGCTGGATACAAAGTCACTTCAGAATAGAACAGCAATATAACTTCCACAATAATGGTCACTTCAAATGATATGTGGATCAATTCTTCAAAACATCACGGCGTCCCCTTAGGGAAATGCACTCACCAGACCTCCGTGATCTTTCCACAATGAGAGCTGTGTTCCGGAGTTCACTCCTCAGTAATGGCACTGTTATCCAAACTTCACCGCTGCCTCCAGGACACGATCCAAGTGGACACGTTCACCAAACGGAAACGAGTCTCCCCCAGTCGGTAATCAGCCAACACCGCAACAGCTCCCGATGTGTGAGTGCTGGTATCTGACCGTATAATCCGTCTTATAATGACTTGTTTAATCTGTATTTCCTCAGATACATATATATAACTTCCGCAATCTTCATTAATTATGTTGTCACTCACAGCGGTGAAGTATAAAGCAGAGATGATATGTGGAAAAAATGGAAAGCACTCCCAGGTATAGGGGTTTACATCTAGCAAAGGCTGGCTCTTTGCTAGATGTAAACCCCTATACCTGGGAGTGCTTTTCATTTTTTCCACTTGGTGCGCAGGCCGTGGTATAATCCATGTGTGCTGGTCTAGCCATGGAGGTAATGTTGGGCCACATGATGCGCAGGCCAGGTGTGGTACGGGTGTGCTGGTCTAGTCTCTGAGGTAATGGGCCACTTGGTCTGCAGGCCGTGGTAATTGTGTGCAGGCAAAGGAAATGGTATGGGTGTTCTGTTCTAGCTCCGGAGTATGTAGAACCATCTGGTGCATGGGATCACTGCTGGGACTGGAGTCCTGAGGCTAGAGCTATTTTTGGAGTGGCAAGCAACACTGTACAGGCGATAAGCAAGTTTATTAAAGTGCACATTGATTCTAGTAAAACTTTTGGAACCCGTTCACAATTCGGCTTAGGTTTGGTGCAAATACAACCCCTTTGGGGTGTGTTACAATTAGTCCAGAATAATCGGGTTCCAGAATACCTGGGGATAAGTGTCCCAGTTTAAGTATATACTACAATGGTGCCCGTTAAATGACAAATAATACAGATGTCCCAAGGATGAGTGAGTTGTGATTGGACATCCTGATTAGTATTGATCAGTAGCCAAGACTAAGTACAACGTTCTCCCTCCAGCATATCAGTGTAAAGTTAATGTAATAAATAGAGTTAACTGCCAACAAGTCTGTGTGGTGCTCTTATTGCATAGCATAAGTGCTACGGTTAAGTTAAAGGTTCATGGTTATGTTGTCAACCTCTAAGCATTTTAAAGCAGCAGCCGTTGAGCCACCAGCTTAGTGACATCTTGACTGGCAGTGTACATTAATCTTTAGTTAAGATGCCTTTAGTATGTAATACATAAATATCACTAAACATTAACCCATAAATGTCCATTTACTCATCAGAAATACTAAACATGTGTACATGACTATTTTTACTCCCTGAGTTATTATTTGGGTGCATTCCAGGTTAATGTGTTAAATCATTATCAAAAAGAGAAAAATGTATGTACATTTAATTTTATTTAAAGTAAACAGAGTAGTATGTGAAGGAAAACCTGGTAGGCAGGGTGGCATGTGTGAGAAACCCTAGTGAGCAGTTTGGGCATATGGGAGAAAAGCTGGTGGACATGGGGGTATGTGAGAGAAAAGCTTGTGAACAGGGGGCATGTCAGTGTGTGCCAGGTGTGTGATATTGGTATGACCTGTGTATAGTGATCAGTGTGTATCAGTGTGTAATGTCAGGTTGACCTGTCTGTACTGATCAGTGTGTATAGGGTAAATACAGTGCCTGTTGCCAAATTATTGCGACAAGTTTTCTTTACTTTGACCCTGTGCAGCAGTGGATTCTGGACAGCATTCTGCTTCACCCTTGCCGGTCAGCCAAGAGGAGGTAAGAGTTATCATTTTAATTTTACATGATGGACTGTGTAGTGGGAATTGAGGAGAGGAGAGGCAGTAGGCTGAAGCTTTGCCTAGGGTGCAGAGAAACCTTGTACGGGCCATGTACTTACCCGCCACCCTGAGACCTTTCTGAAACAAAAAACAAAGGTTAAATATACAATTCAAAAATACTAGGTACTGGGTGGGACATTTTATAGTGAAAAGTGGAAGAACAACTCTTATGCTTAAGCTTCCTTAATTCCCCATTGACTCAGGTTGTCCATCTAAGCCTTTTTTGCTTCCTCAATTGGTGAATATATACAGGCTGAAAGCATTTACTCTTGCAGGGTGTCATGATCTGCCTGCTACATCTCCCTTTTGTATGCTGCTTTGCATGGCAGCTCCTGCCTTTTTGTCTTTATCACTGTATTTGTATTGGCAGTACCTCCATTCACCAGAGGTGCTGCTATTGTGCCTTATTGTGTGCATTAGGGGTTAACCTTCATGTTCCAATTATCCCATGCACCTGGGTGTGGTTTTTCCTTTATATACCCTGTCTCCCCCAGCACACATGGCTGGTTATTGTTGTCCTATTCTCATGTCATATCATGTGTTCCCTGTGGATTCTTCCTCCTGCCTTGCTCCTCTGGTTCATGCTGCCTGGAATCTGTTCACACCAGTGCTTCCCTGCATTAACCGTTTACCTGGTTGTTTCTGGACATTCATGCTACTTTCTGCATCAGCTGGAACCTGGTATTTATCACTGCTCCTTATTACCTGTTGTTAATACCTCTCTGCAAATAAACACAGAGTGTTTTCACCAAATTCGTGACTCCTAGCTGTACTTCTGTTTGAGATCCGTGACACAGGGCACAAAGCAGGATCTTCAACAACTTGGACGCTTACATAGAAACATAGAATTTGATGGCAGATAAGAACCACTTGGCCCATCTAATCTGCCCATTTTTTTTATTAACCTATGGTACCTTAAACCCTATTTAATGATTTATTATTTAAAAGGATATTCTTATGTCTATCACAAGCATGTTTAAACTGCTCAACGATCTTAGAATCCAATGCCAAGCTTTCAAGTTTATTTAACAGTCTGCGATGTGGGACAGTGTCAAAAGTCTTACTAAAATCTAGATAAGTTACATCTACTGCACCCTTGATCTATTATTTTAGTTACCCAGTCAAAAAAATCAATAAGATTTGTTTGACAGGATCTCCCCAGAGTAAATCCATGCTGTTTGGGATCCTGTAAGTTCCTGGATTTGAGATATTCTACAACGCTTTCTTTTAAGAGTGTTTCCATCAATTTCCCTACTACTGATGTAAGGCTCACTGGTCTGTAGTTGCTCGACACTTCCTTGCTTCCACTTTTGTACAGTGGGACTACATTTGCTTTTTTCCAGTGCTCTGGAATTGCTCCTGTAACTAGTGACTGGTTGAATAATTCTGTCAATGGTGTTAGCAGCACCCTTTTAAGCTCTTTTAGTATCCTTGGATGTATCCTATCTGGCCCCATTGATTTACCCACTTTCAGTTTTGAGAGCTCTGTTAGGACTTTCTCCTCTGTAAATGTACTTGTATCGTATGTACCTCATTTTTATGAGTATACTTGCAAATTAACTGTGGCCCCTTCCCTGCTCTTTCTGTAGTGAACACCGAGCAAGAATAATTATTAAGATTATCTACTATTACCTTGTCTCCCTCAGCAAGACCCTCTCTCTCTGTCTTTAGTCTTATAATTCCTCCTTTTTATTTCTCTCCTTTCACTTATATATACCTAAAAAAAGTTTTGCCCTCTTTACCTACTGACTGGGTCATTTTCTCTTCAGATTGTGCCTTTGCACATCTGATTATCTTCTTAGCCTCCTTCTGTCTAGCAAGATACACCTCTTTGTCTTTATTGTTCTGAGTCTGCTTATATTTCCTGAAGGCCATCTTTTTTTCTTTCACAATACTTACTACTTCTTTTGCAAACCACGTTGGCTTCCTTTTTCTTGTACTCTCTATTATTATTATCATTAATTTATAAGGCACTACAAAGGGCCTGCAGCGCCGTACATGACATATACTGAAAACAGTGACCCATGGCACAACATGATACATAAAGAACAAAATATGAAGAAAAAAAATATATAAATATATACACACACACACACACACACACACACACACACACACACACACACACACACACACACACACACACACACACACACACACACACACACACACACACACACACGTAACATGATACTGAAATTATTTCTGGGACAATGAATGAAAGTGGAGTACAGAAGGAAAGAGGGCCCTGCTCCTGAGAGCTTACATCCTAAAGGAAAGGGGGAGACACAAATAGGGTGGTACTGACTGGGGGAGAGAGCCGGGACAAGGGAGTTAGGAGGAGGACTGATAGACTTGAATAAAGAAATAAGTCTTAAGGGCATGCTTGAAGCCTTTGAGAGTAGATGCTAACCTGATGGAACGTGGACAATCGTTGCACAGCTGGGGAGCAGCCCGGGCAAAGTCCTGGAGACGGAAGTCGGAAAGGTGATCAGTGAAGTACTGAGGCGACAGTCACAGACAGAGTGGAGGGGGAGGTTAGAAGTTTAGGTAGAGATGAGATTGGAGATGTAGGGGAGGATTGATTAAGAGCTTTAAAGTTGAGGGTGAGGAGTGTAAATTTAATTCTGTAGGCCATGGGGAGCCAATATAGTGACTGTTGGAGAGAGACAGCAAAGATAGAGCTGGGGGAGAGAAAAATGAGACGGGCAGCAGCACTGAGGATAGACTTAAGAGGATCAAGGCGAGAATCAGGTAGGCCACAGAGAAGGAGGTTACAGTAGTCAAGTCGAGAGATTACAAGCGGGTGAACAAGGGTTTTCGTGGCTTTTGTGGTGAGAAAGGGGCGTATCTTAGATATATTTCGAAGGTGGAAGTAGCAGGATTTTGAGAGGGACAGAATGTGAGGTTTGAAGGAGAGGGAGAAATCAAGGATGATCCCAAGGCATCGAACTTGTGGAACAGAAACAAGGGTAGTGTTATTAACAGAAATGGAGAGGGGGGAGGTGGGATAGTCCTGGAAGGGGGGAAGATGATAAGTTCAGTCTTGGAAATATTGAGTTTAAGGAAGCGTTGGGACTTGCAAGATGAGTTGGCTGAGAGACAGCAGGAGACACGAGACAAAAGGTCTGTTACAAAGGTCTGTTACTTTAAGTATTGCACTTTTTAATTTTTGCCACCTCTCCTGCACTCCTTTCAAGTTTTTCCAGTCTGCCAAAGGGTGACGTACACATTTTCCCATCTCTACATAGTCAGCCTTCCTAAAATCTAAGACCTTTGTTTTTGTGTGGTACGAGTCCGTCTCTGTTTTTATACTAAACCATACTGCTTAATGATCACTGGATCCTAGGTTCTCACCCACAATTGCATGAGATATTCTGTAACCATTTGAAAGAATTAAGTTTAATATTGCGTCTTTGAGTGGACTCCCTCACCATTTACTTGAGTAATGCTCCCTGCAAGGAATTCAGAATGTCCCTACTTCTGGTGGAACTTGCAAAATACCCCTCCCTGTTCACATCACGTAGATTAAAGTCACCCATAATTATTACCTCTCCTTTTAATGCCATTTTATTGATGCCCTGCAAGAAGATCCTGTCCAGTTCCTCTTAATAACCGGGTGGTCTATAGATCACTCCAGTACGAAGGCTGTTCTATGTATTATTATTATTAAATTAAAGATAATAATAATAATACTACGAAGGACAGCCTTATCCCCTGTTTCTATGGTCACCCAAAGGGCCTCATTTTTTTCTTCAATACTTTGTATTAAAGTAGTATTTATGCTTTTTTTCATATACATTGCTACTCCTCCTCCGATTCTTCCCATTCTGTCCTTCCTAATTAAACTATATCCCAGTATAGTTATGTCCCAGTTATTATATTCATTGCACCACGACTCCATAATAGCTACAATATCCAGATCATCCCTTGTCATTAAAGCAATTAAGTCTGGAATTTTATTTCCTAAGCTACTAGCATTAGCACACATAGCTCTAAGAGTTTTGTGAGTGCATTTTCTGTTCTTATCTTCTATGGTTTTTCTCTCTCTATGTTTATTTTGTTTTTATCTGAATTGTCTTCTCTTGCTGTGGAAAATTTCCTCATACTATTAGCCTGCAGAAAGGATACCTCTTGGTCGGGTGAGCAGATTGTTTTATTCCTGTTCAGTTCACTGCCCCCTCTGCTAGTTTAAATAGTTCCTGATGAAGCTTCCAAACTGCTCACTTAGTATTCTGGTTCCCCTTAAAGTTGGGTGCAGACCGTCCCTTTTGTATAGGCCCCTATCTTGCCAGATGGCATGACTGTGGTCTAATAATCCAAAGCTCTCCTCGTATCACCACTTTTTTAGCCTCACATTGAAATTTCTGATGGAGTGAGTTCTGTCTTCACCTATATGCACTGGCGATACTGCTGAAAAAGTTACAGTGGTCGCCACCTGTTTTAGAGCAGTCCCTTTCTAAATTCATCTTTTACTGCCATCACTTTAGCATTATCCAGGTTGTTTGTCCCTAGGTGGACAATGACATCCACCTCCCCATCTTTTCTTGCTGTTTTCACAATTCTTAACATGCACTCTTTATCCCTTGGAGCTGTGGCTCCAGGTAAGCACCTTACTTGACTACTTCAGTAGATTTTCCCAGATGCATGCCTCTTATGATGGAATCCCTCTACAGAAGTGTAGTCCTTTTTGGAGATTTTATTTTCCTGTTCCTATAGATAGTAGAAGTCACCATATCCTCATGTTGTGTATTTCCTATATTATTTGTAAATTTCATCCCTGAAAGAGCAGCATATGAGTTTTGCAATGTCACAGCTTGTGGGCTATTTCCCCCTTTCAGAGTTCACAGTAGTCCAGGCAAAATGTCTTCTGGGGGCTCTCTGAGGCAGGGGTGGTCTCAAGGATACAGAAATTCCACATACCTCAGCACGCAGTTTGGCTATTTCCCTCCGCAACAAAGAAAATTGCCTCCAGATTGGACAGTAGCTGAGTTTCCAGAATATTTCCCGCAAAAAACAAAAGCCTTACAGCCAGTGCACTGCACTATTCCAAACATTGTATCAAATGTTAAGTGTAGCGTCAATATTTGTGCACCTCCTTCTTTAATTCTATCTGATTTTGTTTCAAACTCACAGTTCACTTAAGTTTGCAAGCTGTTTCACTTTAGGATGCAAGCCACTACAATGAGTAGTTCCAATGGTAAAACACCTTTGAGCCATTTACTAACCCTCAGTTAACTTGCCATCCACACTGCCAATAAGTCAGAATGACATTCTGTGTTTACACTAAGGGGCACCCTTTTATTCCCAGAAAAAGTTGACCATTTACCTTTGCTCAACTGGAAAGGCACTATGGCATAACCTGGGAGCATGGCCTTGTTAAAGATGACAAATATTGAATGCTTTAACAATTAAAATCAGGTACAAGAAAAATGAACAGCAATAAGGACCATGGAAATCGGTAAAATGTAGTAGCGGGTCTGTGAATACCCTGGTATGCAAAATACAAACTATGCAATGTGAAAGAACTCATTAAGATATATGTATACCATAGTTGCCTACTCTCCCGAATTTCTGGCAGTACAGGAGAGTAGGGCAACCTCCCAGATCCTGGCCATTTGGTAAATTAAATGGAAAGGACTGGGCTTAGTGACACGATTCACGTGACATTATGGCCCTGCCCCCTATTGGTATAGGCCCAAAATGGTGATGACATTTAAGGGGGTGTGGCCAATGATACAATTATCCTAGTCCCGCCCCCACATGCCCACCTGCCCTCCAGATCTCCCGGCAAACAAATTGCAAAAGGTAGCAAGTATGATGTACACTGACAAATTATGTTGCTTGTCAAATTGCATATGTGTTTGGTTATATCATGTGACCTTTATCTAATGCTACCAGAGTGAACTACAATAGCAAATTGCGGTTAACATTATGTGCAAATATGAAGTATACACTATCTATGGTAAAACAGCACAAAATTACATATATAATATCATAAAATGTTTTAGAACATATTGACTAAACTAGGGATGTGCACGGGCGACTTGAGGTCTCGTGTTTTGTATCCGGATTTTCTCGATGTTTTGGGTTCGGATTTGTTTCGCAAAACACCTGCCGAAAGGTTTTGGTTCGGATTTTTTTTTAAAAAAGCATAAAAAGTTAAAAAATCAATTTTTTTGGGCTTATTTTCACTCCTACGCTATTATTGACCTCAATAACATTCAATAACAAGCATTTCCACTAATTTACCGTGTATTCTGAACACCTCACAATATAGTTCTTAGTCCAAAACGTTGCAACGAGCTACCTTTCTGGACTGCGTAGTGGAGTGGTCCCACAATATAATAAGAAAACCATCAACTGGTCTTAATCGCACCGAATAATGTACCTGGACTGCGTAGAGGAGTGGGTCACCACAATATATGTAATAAGAAAACCATCAACTTGTATGATTCGCACCAATAATGTACCTGGACTGCGTAGAGGAGTGGGTCACCACAATATATATAATAAGAAAACCATCAACTTGTATGATTCGCACCAATAATGTACCTGGACTGCGTAGAGGAGTGGGTCACCACAATATAAATTAAAAACCCTGAACTTGTATGATTCGCACCAATAATGTACCTGGATTGCGTAGAGGAGTGGGTCACCACAATATAAATTAAAAACCCTGAACTTGTATGATTCGCACCAATAATGTACCTGGACTGCGTAGAGGAGTGGGTCACCACAATATTATTAAAAAACCCTACACAGGTCTGAATTCCACCCATAAAGTTTATGGACTGCGTAGTGTAGTGTTCCCCACAATATTATTTAAAATTTTTGCAGCAACAGTCAACGTTGTTTAATATCTGATACACCTCTATCTGGACTGCATAGTGGAGTGGCCCCGGTACCCAATTTGGTACCGGGGCCACAATACCTCCTCCAAACATGGTCATTGAGATCCCATCAAGTATGTTAAAGACAGACAGGGTCGAAGTGTTATTGGTTGACTTAGTAAACCAAAAAACTGTCTCTGTTGCACATAGTCGGGCAATGAAGACTGACTTTTTCATTTAAAGGCACCATCTTTCAAGTGTAGTGTTTGTAAGTCATATTATACTTTTGGTAAAATTTGTTTATTTTGTTCCTCTTTATGGTAACTACTAATAGAATTAAAGTATTAAATAGAGTGGTATAGAGTGGTAGTGTGGTATAGAGTGGTCCCCACAATATAATAATAAAATCCTCAACTGGTCTGAATTCCACCAAACAAGTATCTGGACTGCGTAGTGGGGTGGCCCCGGTACCCAATTTGATACCGGGGCCACAATAAAATAAATACACCCTCAACTTGTCTGAATTCCACCAAACAAGTATCTGGACTGCATAGAGGACTGGCCACTGGGCACCACAATAAAAAATATATAGAAAACCTTCAATAGGTCTGAATTAAACCCAAAAATAGTATCTGGACTGCATAGAGGACTGGCCACTGGCCACCACAATATAATATATAGAAAACCTTCAACAGGTCAGAATTACACCCAAAAATAGTATCTGGACTGCGTAGAGTAGTGGGCACTGGGCACCACAATAAAAAATATATAGAAAACCTTCAACAGGTCTGCATTACACTGCACATACGGCTGCTGCTCCATCCTCTCCATCACATACATGTTGGAGTTTCAGCGTGTCAAAACCTCTTGTTTTTGATAATGACAGTGCATTTTGAATATTTTTCAATTTGCCCCACAACACTGAATGCACTTTATCTATGATACGCATCTATCTATCTTGACTGCGTAGTGTGGTGGTCCCGGTACACAATTTGGTACCGAGGCCACAATATAATTAAAAAAACCCTCCACGGGTCAGAATTCCACCAAAAAAGGGTATGGACTGCGTAGTGTGCCCGGAACACAATTTTTTACAGCGCCAACAATATAATTAAAAAATTGGGCATCAACTGTCACCGTTGTTTAATATCTGATACACCTAAATATGGACTGCACAGTGGAGTGACCCCGGTAGTAAATTTGGTGCCGGGGCCACAATACCTCCTCCAACTTCCAAGTGTAGTGTTTATAAAGACAAAAAGCGTCGAAGTGTTATTAGTTGACTTTCTTAACCCTAAAATTGTCCCTGTTGCAAATATTCGTGTAATGGACAGTTACTTTTCTATTGAAAGACTCAAGCTTTCAAGTGTAGTGTTTATAAGATGTAAACAACAATACAGTAGTTTTAGAGCACGTCAATACCTCTTGTTTTAAATTATGACAGGGCATTTTACTTTTGGTTTAATTTCTTGAATTTGTTTAAATTTGGTTTTACTTTTTGAACATGGCAAACGACTGTTGATTGGTCATATAATGCAAAAAAAAAAGTTCCAAGATGGAATTGTCCTTGGGCCCTCACACCCACCCTTATGTTGTTGAAATAGGACATGCACACTTTAACAAACCAATCATTTCAGCGACAGGGCCTACCAAACAACTTTGGCTGAAATGATTGGTTTGTTTGGGCCCCCACACCAAAAAAGCTATTCATCTCTCCCTGTACAGACTAAACAGGCTCTACTGAGGCAAGATGTCGTCCTCATCCTCAACCTCTGATTCCTCTCCCCCTACAGTGTGTACTTCCTCCTCATCACACATTATCAATTCGTCCCCGCTGGACTCCACAACCACAGGTCCCTCTGTAGTATCTGGAGGGCAGTGCTGTACTTCATTGAGGAATTGATTATTCATTTTTATAAACATCATTTTTTCAACGTTATGAGGAAGCAACCTCCTTCGCCGCTCACTGACCAGGTTCCCCGCTGCACTAAAAACTCTTTCCGAGTAGACACTGGAGGGGGGACAACTCAGGTAAAATAGAGCCAGTTTGTACAGGGGCTTCCAAACTGCCTTTTTTTCCTGCCAGTAACAATATGGACTGTCTGACATGTCTACTTGGATGGTGTCAGCAAAGTAATCATCCACAATTTTTTCTATTGTGAAAGCATCCAATGCAGCGAGAGTAGACATGTCTGCAATGGTTGGCAGGTCCTTCAGTCCGGATCAGATGTTATCAGCATCCCCGCCAGTGCCTCTTTTGGGAAAACTGAGCTTTTTCCTCGCAGCCATAGATGTGGAAGAAAATGAGGGTGGAGCTGTTGGCATGTCACGGTCCTCTTCAGAGGACAATCTCCTGACCAGCAGGTCTTTGCACCGCTGTAGACTTGTGTCAGCCGGAAACAGAGACACAACATACGCTTTAAACCGAGGATCAAGCACGGTGGCCAGAATGTATTCCTCTGACTTTAAAAGAGTGACCACCCTCTGATCCTGGCAAAGCGTACGAAGGGCTACATCCACAAGAGCTACATGCTTGGTGTAATCGCAATGGCTTACCAGCTCCTCCCTCACTTTCTCCAGCTGCTTCTGCAACAGCCTGATCAGGGGAATGACCTGACTCAAGCTGGCAGTGTCGGAACTGACTTCTCGTGTGGCAAGTTCAAATGGCTGCAGAACCTTGCACAACACGGAAATCATTCTCCACTGCGCTTGACTGAGGCGCATCCCCACTCCTTTGCCTATGTCGTAGGTGGCTGTGTAGGCCTGAATGGCCTTTTGCTGCTCCTCCATCCTCTGCAGCATATAGAGGGTGGAGTTCCAGCGTGTCACAACCTCTTGTTTGAGGTGATGGCAGGGCAGGTTCATGCTTTTTTGATGTGCCTCTAGTCTGCGGTAGGCACTGGCTGAATGCCGAAAGTGTCCAGCAATTTTGCACGCCACCGCAAGCATCTCCTGCACACCCCTATCACTCTTGAGGTAATGCTGCACCACCAAATTAATGGTGTGGTCAAAACATGGGACGTGCTGGAAATTGCCCATATTTAATGCCCGCACAATGTTACTGGCATTGTCTGACACCACAAATCCCCATGAGAGTTTAAGTGGGGTAAGCCACTGGGAGATGATTTCCCTCAGTTTCTCTAATATGTTGTCAGCGTTGTGCCTCTTATTAAAGCCTGTAATACACAATGTTGCCTGCCTTTGCACGAGCAGCCATTTTGTAGATGCTGCTACTGATGCAGCTGTTGCTGTTGCTGCGGAAGGGGATGCATCTACCCAGTGGGCTGTCACAGTCATATAGTCCTTCGTTTGCCCAGAACCACTTGTCCACATGTCCGTGGTTAAGTGGACAGTGGGTACAAGCGCATTTTTTAGAGCACTGAGGACACTTGATCGTACTTCTCTGTACATTTTTGGTATCGCCTGCCTAGTGAAGTGGAATCTCGACGGGATTTGGTACCAGGGACACAATACCTCCATCAACCCTCTAAATCCCACTCCACTGATGGCGGACACCGGGCGCACGTCTAACACCAACATTGCAGTTACAGCCGCAGTTATACGCTTTGCAATAGGGTGACTACTATCGTATTTGGTGGTCATGGCAAATGACTGTTGGACGGTCAATTGTTTTGTGAAAGACTTAGCGGTCTTACGACTTCCCCTCTGGGAAGATGACCGACTAACAGCAGCAGTGGCAGTAGTAGGCGTACCGCTGCAGGATTCCTCGGATGAATCCCGTATTGAGGAGGACTCAGTCTGGCTGCTGACTTGGGCTGCAGGACTGAATCTGATGGAGATTGTGGAGGAAGTTGACGAGGAGGGTGTTGCTGGTGTGTATCCAACTGGACCACGGGATTTAGGTGTCCCTGTACCGATGAGGGTCCTAGCCCCAGTTCCTGAACTAACCACTGAACTATGAGGGTTATTCAGGTGACGTATAAGGGAGGATGTTCCTAGGTGGGCAAGATCCTTACCCCTGCTTATTTGAGCTTTACATAAGCTACATATGGCCATACATTGGTTGTTTGGATTTGGATAAAAATAACTCCAGACCGAAGAGGTGCATTTTTTGGTCTTCTGACCAGGTATGATGATGGGCTTTTTCATCCCATGGACATCAGCTGTTTCCCCCCCTGGTGCCTCATTTACAATAACCACATCACCATCCTTATCATCAAGTTCCTCCACAGCGCCAGCTACATCATCAATAGGCTCCTCCCGAGCCACCTCTTCCCGTACAGTGATGGGAAGGTCAGGCTTGACAACCACCAACACCCTTGGACTCGCCTTGAGGATTTGTGATAATTTCTCTTTAGAAGGCAGAGTTGTTTGCTGTTTTGTTGCTGACAGCATAACTCTCTTCAATTTTTTGTAGGGGGGGGGGAGGAGGAGGAGGGCTAAGATCCGTGGGTGAAGCTGAACCACTAGTCATGAACACGGGCCAGGGCCTAAGCCGTTCCTTGCCACTCCGTGTCGTAAATGGCATATTGGCAACTTTACGTTTCTCCTCAGATGATTTTAAGTTTCTCTTTTTGCTACTTTTTCTTAACTTGGGCTTTTTGGATTTTACTTGCCCGGTACTACGAGATTGGGCATCGTGCTTGGAAGACGACGTTGATGGCATTTCATCGTCTATGTCATGACTAGTGGCAGCAGCTTCAGCATTAGGAGGAAGTGGGTCTTGATCTTTCCTTACTTTATCCTCCAAATTTTTGGTCTCCATTATATGTAGCACAAGATACTGCAGAATGTGTGAACTTGGTAATATTGCAGTACCAATGGGCTTATACTGCAGGATTGGTTGTGCAAATTTTGTGGTAATTAAAAAAAAATTAAATTAGTTTTTGGTATTTTTTTTATATAACTTTTTTTTTTATTTTTTTAAACACAGGGGAATATTGGGGAAATAACTATGCCCTTAGAAGCACAGAGCACAGGACACAGCACCACTGGACTGAACAGGACACAGCACAGGACCCAGCAGCACCACTGACCTCAGAAGGACAGAGCACAGCACACAGCACCACTGGACTGATACTGCAGAACACAGCACAGAACTAAACAGCACAGCACGAGATCTACCAGGACAGAGGACCACCTAACACACACTCCCTCTACCCTGATCAATGCCCGAGTGAAGATGGCGGCGACTAGCGGGGAATTTATAGGATCCGAGTATCGCAAGATCCGACAACGGGATTATGAGTCAGAGCCTCAGTTTCAGATTTGAATTTGGCGCCAATACCCGGATCTGTCTCGGATCCGACTCGGATCGGCAACGTTCGGGTGGGCTCGGATTTCAGAAATCCGAGTGCGCTCATCTCTAGACTAAACAAATAATAATAAAACATAAAATACAGCTATAAAACGTTACATGCTACTTTATTGTATTCTAGCAGCTGTCAATTAACAGAAGTAATGAGTTTGAGCACCTTATAGCCTAGGCTTGTTACCGTTAATATGGAGGGGCAAAAAGGGTGAGTACTCCCACAAAAGCTGCAACCAGCACCAGTCTATGCCAGGTTGGTCTGGTCCCACTATAACATGGCAAACTGAAGTATGGGTGCCCCCTGTAATAGTGGAAATCAATCCTCAGCCATGTCAGCATGAGGCTGAAAGCCTTAGAGGAATAGGACCCACAAGAAATATGTCCCTCTTAGGGAAATCCAGCCCTAGGCTGATCACCTCTAGGGCTCTTCCCAACAGACCTGGAAGTTGGTGGTTAGGGTAATAGGTTAAAGATAGAAAAAGATAAATTTTATATGTCGAGCTATAAGCAGGGCCTGATTAAGGGTTCTGGCCGCCCTAGGCTAATACGGCCGCAGCGCCCCCCCCCTCCCCCTCCTCCGAATATATAGGTGTATAGGAACACTCCTGAATATGAATGTTCAGGTGTATTCTCCAGCATTCAAATTTAGACAGATTGTGCCATTGTCTCTTACCTGTTCTTGCTCTTCTCTCTTGCAACTTTGTTATCCTCTCGCTGGCTTCTGGAAAGTTGGCATCCTGTTTTGAAAATGCAAAAATGTATTATAATGCAAACCCTGAATGATTAGGCCCTTTAGTTAAAACAAAACACTCCATTATGGCTAGCTAAAAGTACCCCATTGGACAGGCATATATAAGCAATATCTGAATATTTGTTGTCAATCAAATACAAACCTCTACCAGCCCCATCTCACTAATATTTAGTATTCTAGTGATTGCTGAGACCACCCATGTGACCACCACACAATCATGAGATTCTGCCCCCCAAAGCTGCTCTATTTTTTAAATACCCCCTGCAGCCATTTTCCTTAACCCCTGCTGCAGCCATTTTCTTTACCTCCCATCCTGCATCCATCCCCCTTGCAGCTATTTTCCTTACCTCCACTCTGCTAACTAGCTATCCCCCCCGTCACATCAAAACTCCCCCAGTCACATATATCAGCCCCCCTCCTCTGCCCTCCTTCATACATATCAACCTCTCTTCCTCCCTATAGATTTTCATGGCAGCCCCCCCCTCCCACCCTATAGATTTGTATGACAGTCCCCCTCTCCCTCCCTATACATATGCATGACAGTCCCCCCTCTCCCTCCCTATAGATATGCAGGGTAGTCCCCCCCTCTCCCTATAGATATGCAGGGTAGTTCCCCCCCCCCCCTCTCTATAGATATGCAGGGCAGTTCCCCCCCCTCCCTATAGATATGCAGGGCAGTTCCCCCCCCCCCCCCCTCCCTATAGATGTGCAGGGCAGTTCCCCCCCCCCCTCCCTATAGATGTGCAGGGCAGTTCCCCCCCCCCCCCTCCCTATAGATGTGCAGGGCAGTTCCCCCCCCCCCCCCCTCCCTATAGATGTGCAGGGCAGTTCCCCCCCCCCCTCCCTATAGATGTGCAGGGCAGTTCCCCCCCCCCCCCTCCCTATAGATGTGCAGGGCAGTTCCCCCCCCCCCCCCCCCCCTCCCTATAGATGTGCAGGGCAGTTCCCCCCCCCCCCCCCTCCCTATAGATGTGCAGGGCAGTTCCCCCCCCCCCCTCCCTATAGATGTGCAGGGCAGTTCCCCCCCCCCCCCTCCCTATAGATATGCAGGGCAGTTCCCCCCCCCCCTCCCTATAGATATGCAGGGCAGTTCCCCCCCATCCCTATAGATATGCAGGGCAGTTCCCCCCCCCTCCCTATAGATATGCAGGGCAGTCCCCCCCCCTCCCTATAGATATGCAGGGCAGTTCCCCCCCCCCCCCCCTCCCTATAGATATGCAGGGCAGTTCCCCCCCTTCAATTACCTGTAGTTGTGCCAGCATCGCTCCTCTCCTCAGATCAGCAGATAGGAAGTAAAGACGTCCTGCTTCCTGTCTGCTGCACAGCAACAGGCAGCCTGGCGATTGGCTGTGTGTTGCTAACCACTGACCACCATTGCTTTTGATTGTCGAGCCCTCCACCCCCCCCCGCGGCGACCCCCCCCCCCCCTCCCCCACCCCGAAAAAAAAAATGAATGAAGAAAAAAAAAAATATATATATATTTTTTTTATTTTTTTTTTTTTTAAAAAAAATACCCACAGGGCAGCACCCCCCAGGACCCAGCGCCCCAGGCTGCAGCCTGGTCAGCCTAGTGGTTGATCAGGCCCTGGCTATAAGTCAGTTAGCCCGTTGATCCATTAACTGCTTGGTTATGCTGGCACTTGTATAATTACTATGGCTGTCAGTGACTTCCAGAGGATGCTGATGCTTGTAGAACTACAATCACCTGCATACTCTTTCTTTTCCCCAAGCAAAAAATAACATCATAGAACCTAGTGCCTGGCCCACTTTAAATAAGGACAATTTTGGCAGCTCTGCTTTTCCTTCTGTTCTACTGCATAAGCCTTACCTCCTACCTTGGAAATGTGTCAAATACGTCACACAAACATAACAGTGAAATCATGATCACTTGTATAGCAATAGCAGTTGTTTAGAATAGCTAATACTTCTTATGGACATTTTTATTCAAGAACAGATATTGAAATTACATAATGTATAAATGCAGCATGGACAGATTATAGCAGTTCATTTGTGAGTTTCCTTGGTGATAAAACAGTGGAAAACCACTTTATTGTTGCTTAAATGAACATCAAACATGGGCTCTATAAACACCTTCTATACGGATTTGGAAAATAGATAATGCACCTCTAAAAGGAAGCTAAAATATCAATATTGCTAGAGTTCAAATTTATTTCATTATAAAACTTTTTACACGTTTTAAGTATGAATTTTGTTAATAAATTCTTCTGCCCAATTCTTGCTATCAGTGGGCATTAAGGACTAGATTTACTAAGCTGCGGGTTTGAAGAAGTGGGGATGTTGCCTATAGCAACCAATCAAATTTTAGCTTTCATCTATTTAGTACATTCTACAAAATGACAGCTAGAATCTGATTGGTTGCTATAGGCAACATCCCCACTTTTTCAAACCCACATCTTAGTAAATCTAGCCCTAAGTGTTTGCACTTCTGCAAATACTACCATCTTAGACTAGATAATCCTGTACAAATCAATGCGAACACTCACGAGATCTCCTCAGTAACGAGACTACAGCACGCCAGGGAAGGACCACACTGATCAATACTGCTGCTGAGCACTTTCAAGGGCCCCCTGGATGCCATAGGCCCCTGGTCTGTAGCCCAGTTAGCCCTATGGTTAATCCGGCCCTGCGCACAGCACATCAGAGATATTTGCTTTTGCAGTAAATGACCTGTACAGAGTCCTGGACAAGAACATTTTTCCCACATAAGAGATAGCAATGCTAGCTCATGTGCGACTAATTCTTGGACTTGTTTCAGCTGCAACTGTGGCAGGGGCAATGCTAGGATCTCAAAAGACCAGGGGCTCCATGCTACCACTAAGTTCAACACATTTGTAGTCACTATTACTATGCACACACTATATAGTTGCAAATGACTCAAATAAAACAAGAAATGTTTGTTTATAATCGCTCTTGTATATCTGTGCTGCAATCACACAAACATTTAAGGAATGCAAAAAGTTGCTAGAAATCAATAAAAAAAGCAATAAAACAATAATTACTTGATTACTGTAAATCACAAGGCAATATTCTTGAGACTAAGGGTGTGGTTCTCTGATAGCAGGACCCCTTTGAATTCCATCTTTGCTTTGACATTCTGCACTGTATTTGTAAAATTGCATTTTTTGGAATTTATAGTATAAGAGTATAGGTGGGACAACAATGGGCAGTTCATTTTGCTGTGGCCAATTTCTAAAAATGAAAGTTGCAAATTTGTGGGCAAATGTAGAATGAGGTATGAGTAAATAATATTGTGGAATTGAAAGTTTAATAAGTGGTATGGAAAGTTTTGGGAATGTCAACCATAGCATCCTTCAATTTTTAGTAGATCTTCCTGCTGCAGTTTATATGTTTTCAGTGTGGTTCAAAGTTTGTATTTTAATGTGCTTATACTGCAAACCTGGTCTTTCAAGTTCCATACGTTGGCTCCTCTGGTGTTCACAAAATACAGCCCTGTACTTGTACTTTATCTGTCCACAAATATGTTGTTAAATATTTAAGCAGCTATTATTCATTTCCTGCGCATTCGACTCGGAATAAATGATGGGTTACTTGTAACCTTGCATAAATTTTATACCTGTCTGATGCCTACCTGCTTTGCCTGCTAATAAGATGCTTAGGAATACCTGCTGGCAGCTTCTATGCATTATATTATAACGTTCGTTCATTTTTACAGACTTAGAAAAATCTGCATTTCAGAATAAATAATTACTTATTTGTCAGTATCCTGAAATGGAATGATGTCTCAGCATAGTTTTACTGATGGTTTACTATAGAGTAGCTGTTATTTAGTTTATGTGGATAACACTTATCAAAAGATCTCAAATTTCTCAGAAACAATTGTCCTCTTTACTTGGTGAAGCTAAAGCTACCCCTATAGGTTTTCTCCATTGGACTCATGTCACTTTGGCCTGTGTTGCAAACATTAAGTAGCGCAATTATCAATACTTACCTAATAGCTTTGTTTAAATCCTAGGTAGCCTGATCCAGGGAATTCAGCAATAATATGTCACTAAACAATATGTGGCTGCTGTACAACATTTTTATATAGACACACTCATTTATAAAGCATTTTCGATGCTCAGTGTTACGTGTGTAAAATATTTTATTACGCTGCTCGCAGTGTGCCTATAAACTCGCTTCTCTGCAGAGGTACAACAAAGAGGCGCACAAAGGGACCCATTAAAACAATAACATGTGAGTCAAATACAGCTAGAATTGAGCTGGAACAAAATCCAAGTCCTTTTGTGGAGTGAATATGCACTCTTCTATAACAAGGCATTCCCTTTAAAAATGGACTCTCTCCATCCCTTTATCTCATCTCAGTAATCTTCTCTGCAAAAGGAACTCTCATTACCCATTCCATTACCCCATAAAACTAGGTGCATTTTTGTGTCTACTCTGTACTTTGCAAGAAATGCCCTCACCCTGCCCATTTTCTCCCCTCTGATTTTGCAAATCTCTATTCCTTGGTTCACTTGCACAAATTGATGCATACGTGGTTGTGCATGAAGTTTGTTTTGCCCTTAGAAAATGGCCTCCATTGTACCTCTACTCATGCGACCTGATTTAGAGTTGAAAAGAAAAATACCTGGTGCCATCTCTCACTGGATCTGATGTCTGCCATACTCTCTCTATCATGCTCCCCACTCCGATTTTTGACAGGAGTGTGCCGGCTTCCCACCACTGTCCTGCTCTGTATAGTAAGGGTGTGCCATTTTCTGTAAGATTTAAAGCTGTGGTCCTGTATTCCAGTATATCTGTGCATTCTAGTGACTTTGACTTTGACCTGAACTGTTCCTGACACCTATCTTGCCTGTTGTTTTGGTTCCTTTCTGGTCTCTGCTTGGCACTCAGCAGTCTATTTGTGCACCAGTCCCGCTATTTTCGCCTGTCCTTTTATCCACCTGGCACACCTGGGGGCAGGACAGAGAGCCTCAACCTGTGAACTTACCAGCAGTATAGATTAAATACCCTCGCGTAGGTTCCTGGTGAAAACTTGGTGTTAGACTCTGTGGGGTATATTTATTAAACTGCTACGGAATTTGCTGGCGCTATATAAATAAATGATGATGATGATGATGATGAAACTGCAGGTTTGAAATTGGTTACTATAGCAACCAATCAGATTCTAGTTATCATTTATTTAGTACATTCTACAAAATGACTGGTAGAATCTGAATGGTTGCTATAGGCAACATCTCCACTTTTTAAACCTGCAGTTTAGAAAATATACCCCAGTGTCTTTATTCTTGCTGGTGGTAACCTAAATTGGAAATAAAGAATGTACCAAACTCTGCAAAACTGTGACACCCCATTTGTTTATGAGCAAGGATCTTTCTGCACACTTGCAAACCCACATCTGTATTTTTAGTTGAATGTACCTTAAGATATGAGCAGCCTTAAATCAAGCATATAGATGCACCTGGAGCAAGAATGCAACAATCATCATCATCAAATCCATAACAGTTTATGTAGGTGCAAATCATTTAATAGCGAACATATTTTAGATCTGTGTAACTCAAAATAAGACACATCTGAAAGGGACACACCTATTAGCAACCCTGATCTTCCTCTCCTAGTGCACAGGTTTGCAAGGGCAATGTAGGTGCAACTCTAAATTCGGATCCAAATTGTGTACATGTACAAAGCATCAATTATGCACCAAGACACAGCTTTACATTATACACATTGTCACTCACCGGACTGTGAGTGCTTCTTCCCGGACATTTAGGAACCGTGGCCGTCCTCCATCCTGAGGGACTGCGCATGCGCAGCCCTTTCTAAACCTTCAGTGTATGTTCCTTTAACTTAATTGGCAGATCAGGCAACACTCCCTATATTAAGCACCTGTGGTCAACACCACGTTGCCTGATCTTGGAGTCTCATTCCCCATGAGTCTCTGAAGGTGTTCCTGTGTTTCCTCGTTTATTCAGCCCAGCTGATTCCGGTGGTTTCCAAACCACTTCTACCTCTGTGGTTTCCAAACCACTTCTACTACTGTGGTTCCCATACCACAGCTACCCCTCTGTGTATCATCGTGACTGTGAGCTGATTCCTATCCGCTGCCTCCGTGCACTACAGTCTTCTAACCACTTCAACTCTACTATGTATTATTGGGACTGTTAGCTGATGCCTATCCGCTGCCTCCGTGCACTACAGTCTTCCATCCACATCCACTCACCTGTTCATCATCGTGACTGTTAGCTGATTCCTATCCGCTGCCTCCGTGCACTACAGTCTTCAACCTGCAACTCGTCTGTGTTTCATCATCGTGACTGTTAGCTGATTCCTATCCGCTGCCTCCGTGCACTACAGTCTTCAACCTGCAACTCGTCTGTGTTTCATCATCGTGACTGTTAGCTGATTCCTATCCGCTGCCTCCGTGCACTACAGTCTTCAACCTGCAACTCGTCTGTGTTTCATCATCGTGACTATTAGCTGATTCCTATCCGCTGCCTCCGTGCACTACAGTCTTCAACCTGCAACCCGTCTGTGTTTCATCGTGACTGTTTGGCTGATTCCTATCCGCTGCCTCTGTGCGCTTCAGTCTTCAGTTCTCGTCAACTCTCCCGTGTTTCCTTGAGACTGCTGCCACTATTGCTATCCGCTACTCTCCGTGATCAACAGTTCCAGGTCAACTCTGCTCTCCCGTGTCCCATCGTTACTGCACCTGCTGGTTGCTATTGGCTACCTCCGTGTTTCCGCAGAGACCCGCTGCTGCTACTCCTCAGCGCTACTCATCCATCTACTGCTGATCCGCTCTCCACGCTTTCCTGTGTTCCCTGCTGGTCTACCTACCTGTGCGCTGCACCTACTAGACCACCGCTTCACCCATCCAGGGACTTTGCATCCTGCCGGCCTCCTGCCGTTCAGGTATCTCTGCACTCCTGTCTGACTGCCTGCTTATGAACCACGGTATGCATACTTCTCATTGACTGTGCTGTGTATTGCATACCTTGCGGGACTGTGTTGGTTCTCCTCTGGAGTTGCTATCCGCTGAGTCTATTGCCATCATTGACTGTGTTATCTCGTGCTGGATTACTTCAAGAGACTTTCCATATTGGCAGTGCTGTTCAGTCATATATACATATATATTGTGCATATTACTGTGGATCAAAGTTAAGGTGCCCGTGTGTATCTTGTGTTGCAGTCTCTCCCCGTGCACCTCCTCACATATATATTCAGTGGTACAACTTGCTAGCGGCAGACCACTGACCCCTGTTTCCAGTTTCACCTGTTCCAGTATCCTCTCACATAGCAGTGGTACAACTTGCTAACGCAGACCACTGACTCCCCGGATACCTCCACTTGGATTCCATTCCTTCACTCTGACAGCGGTACAACTTGCTATCCACAGACCGCTGACTCATCACCTCCTCGTTTCTGTTGGACATTCCTCCTCACTATAGCAGCGGTACAACTTGCTACCGCAGACCACTGACTACCTTCACGTGTCCTTTGTCCATACAGTTCCTCGTGTATTATTACCATCATATTGCCAGTGCTGCTAGTCATAGACTTTCCTGAGCATCTCATCATCTGCTATTTCCTGTTCCGTGATCACCCTGCTACCAGAGTACCATATTACCACCTATACTGCTCTGGTAGGCCTATCATCTGGTGATCCCTGGGTAAAGACTCCTAGTGCCCGTGACAGTAAGATCAGGCCATGACAGACCCAGATACGGAACCTACCGCTAAAGAGATGCTGCAGCATCTGGTCAGCCGTGTGGAGCAACAGGATGCTCGCCAACAGCTGTTACTTCAATGTTACCAATCGTTAACCTCCCAAGGAACATCTGGACAGACTGTTACAGCTAATATTGAAGCTCCTGTGCTTTCCTCCGTTTCCCCAGTGCCATCCCAGGTGTCTACAGCTCCTACGCTTCACCTGCCTACTCCGTCAAAATATGACGGGGACCCCAAAACTTGTAGAGGTTTCCTTAACCAATGTTCAGTCCATTTTGAGCTCCAACCTCAAAATTTTTCTACCCATCGTTCCAGAGTGGCCTATCTTATCTCATTGTTTTCTGGACAAGCCCTGGCTTGGGCCTCCCCTCTGTGGGAAAGAAACGATCCAATTCTACAAGATAGTGCCAAATTCATTTCCACGTTCCGAAGTGTGTTCGATGAACCAGGTCGTGTGACCTCCGCTGCTTCCAGCATTCTTCGTTTGCGACAAGGCTCCCATACAGTAGGCCAGTATGTCATTCAATTTAGGATCTTAGCCTCTGAACTTCAGTGGAACACTGAAGCATTAGTTGCCGCCTTCTGGCAGGGGCTCTCCGATAAAATTAAAGATGCACTGACTACCCAAGAGCTTCCTTCGTCACTAGAAGATTTGATCTCTCTTTGCCATCGTGTAGATATGAGATTTCGTGAAAGAGAGTCTGAGAAAACAACGGCTGTCAAAGCACCTCTTCGTTCAACCCCTGAATTTCGTCCAGCTCCACCCTCTGTGATTCCCATGGAGATAGGACGTTCCAAATTATCTTCAGAGGAGAGGAAACGAAGAGTAAAGAATAGACTCTGTATCTATTGTGCTGATTCCACGCATATGCTCAGCTCTTGCCCTAAGAGATCGGGAAATGCCAGGCCCTAACTAGTTCTGGAGAGGTGAAGTTAGGGTCCCTGGAGTCCTCTCCATCGTCTATGAAATCTAAAGTCTGCGCTTTTGATGTTACGATTTCCTTTGCTACCAAATCCTTTGAGTCACAGGCATTGATTGATTCCGGAGCAGCAGGAAATTTCATTTCTAAATCACTAGTGAACCAATGGTCCCTACCAGTGATTACGTTAAAAACACCCATTACTGTGACGGCTATAGATGGATCACGTCTCATCAATGGTCTCATCACCCAGAGTACGTCTCCAGTAACTCTTCAGATTGGTGTACTACACCATGAAGAAATTTCGTTTTTAATTCTTCCAGTTACGACAAGTCCGATTGTCTTAGGCCTTCCATGGCTTCAGTGTCACTCTCCCCAGATTGACTGGCGCACCCCTCAAGTTACGTCTTGGGGGTCTGAATGTCACCATCGTTGCCTTTCCCAAGTTATTCCTGGCGCACCCCTCAAGTTACGTCTTGGGGGTCTGAATGTCACCATCGTTGCCTTTCCCAAGTTATTCCTCTTAAAGTACAGCAATCTTCCATCTCATCTTCCTCCCCGGGACTCCCTCCTCAGTATGCTTCATTTGCCGATGTGTTTGATAAAGCTCAGTCTGAACGTCTTCCTCCTCATCGTTCTTGGGATTGTCCGATCGACCTTCTACCTGGCAAGACTCCTCCCAGGGGTCGGGTCTATCCTCTCTCGTTACCTGAGACTCAAGCCACATCTGAGTACATACAGGAGAATCTCCAGCGTGGGTTTATTCGACCTTCCACCTCTCCCGCTGGAGCTGGGTTCTTCTTCGTCAAAAAGAAGGATGGATCATTACGCCCTTGTATAGATTTTCGTGGACTCAACGCCATTACTATCAAGAATCGGTATCCCATTCCGCTGATCACTGAGCTATTCGATCGCATCAAGGGAGCTCGGATATTTACTAAGTTGGATCTTAATGGTGCCTACAATTTAATTAGAATCCGTTCCGGTGACGAATGGAAGACCGCGTTCAACACCAGAGATGGGCATTACGAATATTTAGTAATGCCCTTCGGGCTGTGTAATGCCCCCGCTGTTTTCCAAGGCTTCATCAATGAGATCTTTCGGGACTTATTATATGTATGTGTCGTTGTCTACCTGGACGACATATTGATCTTCTCACAGGACCTGCCTTCTCATCACCAACATGTGGCAGAGGTCCTCTCCAGACTACGGAAAAATTCATTGTTCTGTAAATTGGAAAAATGTTCATTCGAGTTACCCCAGATTCCATTCTTGGGGTATATAGTTTCCGGAGTTGGCCTGAAGATGGATCCAGACAAAGTAAATGCTGTATTACATTGGCCTCAGCCAACTACTCTTCGTGCCATCCAGCGTTTTTTAGATTTTGCCAATTACTATAGACGCTTCATTCAAGACTTTTCATCCATTGCATCTCCTATTGTGGCCCTGACTCGGAAAGGGGCTAATACTAAGCAATGGTCATCTGAGGCTCTCCAAGCCTTTCAAATTCTCAGAGTCCTTCTCGTCTGCTCCCATTCTTCGACAGCCTGATGTGACACTCCCCTTCTTCCTAGAAGTAGATGCCTCTAATGTGGGCTTAGGAGCCATTCTCTCCCAACGCTCGGAGCAACAAAAATTACATCCTTGTGCCTTCTACTCTCGGGGTCTTCTGCCCGCAGAGAAAAATTATACTATCAGGGACAAGGAGTTGCTGGCCATCAAAGCTGCATTAGAGGAATGGAGATACTTGTTGGAAGGAGCTCGCCATCCGGTGACGATCTTCACGGATCATAAGAACTTGTCATATTTGCAATCTGCCCAATGCTTGAACCCTCGTCAAGCAAGATGGTCTCTTTTCTTTTCCCGTTTTGAATTAATTATAACCTTCAAACCAGCCGCTAAGAACAAGAAAGCTGACGCTCTATCTCGAGCTTTTGTGACGTCCTCTGATGTAGAAGAGGTTCCCAACCATGCTATTCTAGACCCCAAATGTATTTCTCTGGCTGCTTCATCCACCAAAATGCTACCATTTGGGAAGACCCTCGTGCCTCCTACTCTGAGGAGGAAAATCCTTTCGTGGTTCCATGCCTCTCGTTTTTCTGGGCACGCCGGTGAACACAAGACCTTTGAGATTCTCTCTCGAAGCTACTGGTGGCCTTCAATGAGGAGAGACGTCAAAGAGTTTATTGCTTCCTGTGATTTATGTTCTCAGTTCAAATCCTCCCGCCGAACTCCAGCAGGGTTGCTGCGACCACTACCCATTCCGTCCAAGCCTTGGACCCATATTAGTATGGATTTCGTTACTGATTTGCCACCAAGTAAGAATCACAATACTATTTGGGTAGTGGTAGACAGATTTTCGAAGATGGCTCATTTCGTCCCTCTGTCCGGTTTACCTTCCTCGTCTACTCTGGCTGAACATTTCATTAAAGAAATCTTCCGCATCCATGGATGTCCGTCTGAGATTGTGTCAGATAGAGGAGTACAATTCGTTTCCAGATTCTGGCGGGCCCTTTGTAAAACCTTGGGCATACGATTAGCACTCTCATCTTCTTACCATCCGCAATCTAACGGACAAACGGAACGAGTCAATCAAGATCTTGAGACTTTTATAAGGATGTTCTCTTCAGCCAACCAAGACAACTGGGTAGAATTGCTTCCTTGGGCTGAATTCGCCCATAACAACATGTACCATGAGTCATCATCCAAAACTCCATTCTTTGTGGTCTACGGTCACCATCCGTCTTTTCCGGAATTTCCTGCCCTCCCGCCCACCCAAGTTCCTGCTGTGGAGACTGCTTGTCAGACCTTCAAAAATATCTGGTCTCAGGTCAAAACCTGTTTAAAGAAGACATCTAACAAATATAAGTCTTTCGCAGATAAGAAGAGGCGGGCTATTCCACCACTAAAAATTGGAGATCGTGTCTGGTTATCTACCAAAAATATTCGTTTGAAGGTTCCATCTATGAAATTCGCCCCTCGTTTTATTGGTCTATATAGGATCATTCAAGTTATCAATCCAGTATGTGTTAAACTTCTTCTTCCTAAGAATCTTCGGATTTCCAATGCCTTCCATGTGTCCTTGCTCAAACCTCTCATCAACCGTTTCTCGACTCCTCCCTCAGCACCGCAGCCAGTTCAAGTTTATCAGGAGGAGGATTTCGAGATTACTGAGGTATTGGATGCAAAAATTTCGCGAGGAGTTCTCCGTTTCCTCGTTCATTGGAAGGGCTTTGGTCCTGAAGAGCGCTCATGGATCAAAGCTGAAGATCTTAATGCTCCTGCCCTTCTGAAGAAGTTTTATGCCAAAAATCCGGACAAGCCCGGTTCCAGGCGTTCTGTGCCCACCTTTAAAAGGGGGGGTACTGTCACTCACCGGACTGTGAGTGCTTCTTCCCGGACATTTAGGAACCGTGGCCGTCCTCCATCCTGAGGGACTGCGCATGCGCAGCCCTTTCTAAACCTTCAGTGTATGTTCCTTTAACTTAATTGGCAGATCAGGCAACACTCCCTATATTAAGCACCTGTGGTCAACACCACGTTGCCTGATCTTGGAGTCTCATTCCCCATGAGTCTCTGAAGGTGTTCCTGTGTTTCCCCGTTTATTCAGCCCAGCTGATTCCGGTGGTTTCCAAACCACTTCTACCTCTGTGGTTTCCAAACCACTTCTACTACTGTGGTTCCCATACCACAGCTACCCCTCTGTGTATCATCGTGACTGTGAGCTGATTCCTATCCGCTGCCTCCGTGCACTACAGTCTTCCATCCACATCCACTCACCTGTTCATCATCGTGACTGTTAGCTGATTCCTATCCGCTGCCTCCGTGCACTACAGTCTTCAACCTGCAACTCGTCTGTGTTTCATCATCGTGACTGTTAGCTGATTCCTATCCGCTGCCTCCGTGCACTACAGTCTTCAACCTGCAACTCGTCTGTGTTTCATCATCGTGACTGTTAGCTGATTCCTATCCGCTGCCTCCGTGCACTACAGTCTTCAACCTGCAACTCGTCTGTGTTTCATCATCGTGACTATTAGCTGATTCCTATCCGCTGCCTCCGTGCACTACAGTCTTCAACCTGCAACCCGTCTGTGTTTCATCGTGACTGTTTGGCTGATTCCTATCCGCTGCCTCTGTGCGCTTCAGTCTTCAGTTCTCGTCAACTCTCCCGTGTTTCCTTGAGACTGCTGCCACTATTGCTATCCGCTACTCTCCGTGATCAACAGTTCCAGGTCAACTCTGCTCTCCCGTGTCCCATCGTTACTGCACCTGCTGGTTGCTATTGGCTACCTCCGTGTTTCCGCAGAGACCCGCTGCTGCTACTCCTCAGCGCTACTCATCCATCTACTGCTGATCCGCTCTCCACGCTTTCCTGTGTTCCCTGCTGGTCTACCTACCTGTGCGCTGCACCTACTAGACCACCGCTTCACCCATCCAGGGACTTTGCATCCTGCCGGCCTCCTGCCGTTCAGGTATCTCTGCACTCCTGTCTGACTGCCTGCTTCTGAACCACGGTATGCATACTTCTCATTGACTGTGCTGTGTATTGCATACCTTGCGGGACTGTGTTGGTTCTCCTCTGGAGTTGCTATCCGCTGAGTCTATTGCCATCATTGACTGTGTTATCTCGTGCTGGATTACTTCAAGAGACTTTCCATATTGGCAGTGCTGTTCAGTCATATATACATATATATTGTGCATATTACTGTGGATCAAAGTTAAGGTGCCCGTGTGTATCTTGTGTTGCAGTCTCTCCCCGTGCACCTCCTCACATATATATTCAGTGGTACAACTTGCTAGCGGCAGACCACTGACCCCTGTTTCCAGTTTCACCTGTTCCAGTATCCTCTCACATAGCAGTGGTACAACTTGCTAACGCAGACCACTGACTCCCCGGATACCTCCACTTGGATTCCATTCCTTCACTCTGACAGCGGTACAACTTGCTATCCGCAGACCGCTGACTCTCATCACCTCCTCGTTTCTGTTGGACATTCCTCCTCACTATAGCAGTGGTACAACTTGCTACCGCAGACCACTGACTACCTTCACGTGTCCTTTGTCCATACAGTTCCTCGTGTATTATTACCATCATATTGCCAGTGCTGCTAGTCATAGACTTTCCTGAGCATCTCATCATCTGCTATTTCCTGTTCCGTGATCACCCTGCTACCAGAGTACCATATTACCACCTATACTGCTCTGGTAGGCCTATCATCTGGTGATCCCTGGGTAAAGACTCCTAGTGCCCGTGACACACATGCAATTACATGCAAATATATAATTCCTTTAGAACTCAATGATTATTGTAGAGAGAATATTGTCTTTTAATTGATTGATTGAAACTATGTGTAACTTATTTTTTCACTTAACATCTCCACTAATTTATGGGCTTGTGCGCTAAATTTCTAGCCTCTGATTCGTCATTAATGTATTGTTCTAACAAGATGTCTGGAGCCAAATAAAATTCTGAGTTACTCTAACTGCCTTCAACAAGTCAGATGCTCTGTTTACAGGGATTTTATGAAAAGGATGGAAATAGTGGAGCTGTGTGCTGAGGTTTCTGGATAACCTATAATGTCATGGTCTTAGGGTGTCATACCTGAGGGAAATCTACCAATTGTTCACCTACTTTGTCTAAGATACCATGATGTGCACTGGATATAATTAATGGCCAGTGGAAAGAAGGACAAAGAAAATGTAGTAACAGAGACGTATAATTCAGTAATTGTTTATTTAAAAAGGAAATTTAATTTTTAGATCTTCTCAGTTAAAAGACCACTAAAGTCCACCATTGTAACACATGATACACACATTGACATCCATGCTGTGGGAGTATCACTAATGGTTAATGTAAATTTGGAAATCAAATTCTATTAGATAATTTTTAGACATGCCTGAAAACCTGGTCAGCAGCTATCTGCCTGTGTATGCAGTCATCTGTCAAGTGAGCTAACCGGACATTATGTGATCCAGTCACCCACATGTGAGACCAAATCTGAAATGGATCCTGTCATTCACTACTTGAACTGAATGTCAGTAAATGAATGCATGTGTTCAAGTTAATTAAATATTTTGGTAAGAAACATACTTTGGATAATAGCTACAGTAGCTGTTTATTTCTAAGCATGTATACTAGACTATTCATGGTTAATGTACAGCTTGTGTGAATTGCATTAGCAAAATAGTTAACATACTGACATTCCAAGCGCTGGAATTTAACACCACTCTTAAGGAAAGACATTGTAAGTATGTAGAGATACATGTTCATGCCACACATGCTAAATGCTTGACTAATTGCCCATTGAGTTCCTGTGTAGACATAATGGGCCTGATTCATTAAGGATCTTAACTTGAGAAACTTCTTATTTCAGTCTCCTGGACAAAACCATGTCACAATGCAAGGGGTGCAAATGAGTTTTCTGTAACATGGTTTTGTCCAGGAGACTGAAATAAGAAGTTTCTCAAGTTAAGATCATTAATGAATCAGGCCCAATGTTATTGCAAATAAACAATGCTTAACTACACTGTTCTTTTTTTAAGCATGAGCTTAAAAAATAATACATGCTAATATATTAAAATGTAGCCATGATGTTAATAAAACAACAAAAGGCTAGTTAAGAAAGGAAGTCAATAGATTTTCACATATTCAAAGTCCCAGGCTTTCTGCATGGCACTGAGAATGCATTAGCAGGGCTTGTAAGACTATTTGTGGATAACTGTAATTTTTTTCCCATGGCCTTGTGAAAGTTAGTATTCACTCTGCAATTGGCATAAGTGGTGATAAATATACAATTTTTTTTTGTCACAGCCATTAAATACAAAAGCAACCCAGATCAAATTAACCATAGTTGGCTTCATTTTGAGTTGGTAGCAAGTCCTGTTATTTAACATAAACTATGCTGTTTCATGCTGTGCTGTGCATGCCTATTAAGATATCACCTTGAGCCATCAATGCTTCTAGAGAGGCTCAACACAGCTGAGTTCCCTAGGGGAATCAAGCCCATAAAAATATTTTTTTTGTGGAGTAGTAAACAGCTAAATATAAGAAATAAGCATTTGGCACTACTGTTTCCAGCAAGCCCTGGCACCCATAAACTGCTTGGGTATGTTGCGGCAAAGAACTACAAGCACCAGAGCAACCACGGGTATACTATATAACTATACACAATAAAACTATGTAAACAAACACACAAGCACAAATATATATATATATATATATATATATATATATAAAAAAATATTTAAAGATCCCCCAAATAATGGCAATTTATTAAGCACCTAAATCCAGTTTGGCGATTCTCTTCTTTATTCCAGTTTTTCATTCATAAGTAATAAAAATAAAAAAACATATAAATGCCACGTACTCCTTATGAAGTCAAAGGGCTTGGTCTTTAATGAAATTGCGTGACTAATTTTTTATATATATATATATATATATGATAGGAGGGCTCAAATAGAAATATGGAAGAGGTTAAAGTCACGTTAATGAACAAATACTTACCAGAGAAAGACGCATTGAATATACTATTAGAGTATTATGATATTATGATAGAGGTACGTGCATGACTATATGTGTCACATGAATTTTGGGAGAGGTAGATTTGTGGATTGAACTCCTGGGGATATACTTGCCTGGGAAGGATCTTCCCCATATTAAAATGTATATTGCCTTATATCTCAGGTATTTATATGCAGTTGTGTGAAACACTATTTTTTGAAACAATTTTGTGATGGATTAAACACACATATTGAAAGAAGTATAGATGGATGAATGTAAACAATCAGTCATTTGATGGAATAATGTTTTTATAGAGGTATCCCTCTTTACAACTTGGATTAATTATCAACTGATGTCATCTGGCGTCCTTTTTAGAAATAATGGAACATTTCCCTTTAAGATACCAACTCTTGCAAGAATGGTTACGCCCTCTTGTCACGAGCCGCGGCGGTACTCACAGCCGCCGCGGCTCGCTTCTCATGCGCCCCAGCGTCCCGGCCGTCACCTTGATGACCGGGACATCATTTCCTCCTCCTGTCCGGCTGTCACGAGGGCAACGGCCGGACGCTAGTTCACTAGCACTGCGTCCCGGCGGTGCTGGTAGCTGGGCGCATGCGCATAAATAGTCAGTCTATGTGGCTGATTAACAGGCATTAGCCTGCAACTGTGTAGGTCAGGGACAAGCCCTGATTGGCCCTGCTGGATTCTTGTAATTACTCTGCAGGAGTGTGTTCAACTGCTGATTGGTCTGTGTCTGTATTTAAGGCAATGAGGTCTGCTGCCTCATTGCCGGTTATAGCTTCTGTGCTCCAGTCTGCTGACCTGCTTGTTCCTGTTCCTGTATTTTGATACCGCTACTGATTTCCCGTGTATGACCCTTGGCTTTGAATTGGACTTTGCTTGTGTTTCCTGTGACCCCTGACCTCAGCTTGCTTACCGATACTGTTGTCTGCTGCCGGCCCTTGACCTCTGCGTGGACCTCATTCCGCTTGCCTGGGTTCTCCCCAGCCGGTACACACTTCACGACCCTCTGTCAGTCTGCGGCCCAGTCTGTCCCCACCATCAGGGGCTCCAGTGAACACCTGATTGGCAGAGTAGATTCCGGGTTGTGTTGTGCCGGCTGGAGAGGTTCTTAACACCTCTTACCCTTTAAATAGGAACCAAAGATGTGGAATCATTAGCTTTGAAAAAGTCCTAGGACATAGGACGAAACGCGTCAGAAAGATTGCTTTCCGTATTCCCGAGAACACAGCGCTGTGTGAAGACCTTTCAGGCAGAGGAGAGCGGTTGTTCCCATTATAACTTATGCTGCAACTAAGTGCTTTTATTTTGGATCAAGCATTGGTTCCTGGGCAACCAAGGGGCGTGTACTTATACACGTGCAGACGGAGGAAACGTCTTGGCGTTCTACGCATCTCCCGGATCATAGATCTAGCCCTTTGAATTATCCAGTGGAAGACGGAACTTTATATTAGGACTCTGATACATTCCATTTGTAGACTGAAGCCGGGTAAGCTCTTTTGTATATATATTTTGAAGTATACAGGTCATTTCAGGAGACTTTCAAGTGACCACGCTTTATTACCATCTGTATTGTCTGAAAATCCAATAAGTGGACACATGATACGAAGGAGCCCTGGATGACAATTATTACCTATCTATAGGTGAAATATATTCTACACATACAAGTTCGGACGTACTGTCATATATTTTCAATGCAATAATATATGGAAGACACTAGTATCGACTAGTGATCATCTACATGTTTTCTCTATTTTTGTTGTTCAGGTACATTGTTGGTTTATTCCATCATATTTTTATATTTTTTCGAATTATGCATGTATTTGTTTTTTATAACCAGAATTATTTATAACCTATTCTGCATTGGATTGATTCCATTTATATGCATCATTTACATGTGTCTAAGGATCCATTGCATGTGACATCAACATATAGGAGGTGCAGGAAATCGCTGTTTTTTATTATAAGATTGGGAGATGATAAATATGCACTGTTTAATGTATCGTATTGATATAAGTATTCTATGTACTATCTACTAATGTTCTGCATTCTCATACGATGATATAATAATGTGGCGCTTATGTGCTGTACCACATGATGTGTGAATACATTTTAAATTTTAATTTCAAACCACAATATGTTTTTGGCCTCAATGTAGGGTGTACCCTATGATAGGAATCAATTAAGACTACCAATACAGGTGTCCCAGCGCTCGACATACTACGTGTCTTTAATGAAATTGCATTTAAAAAAAAATTACAGCAAAATGCCGAGACTCAGCGGTACATCGGAATTGCCGTTTAGTAAATATACTCCATAGAGTCCTGTCACTAACATCATCATCATCATCATTTATTTATATAGCGCCACTAATTCCGCAGCGCTGTACAGAGAACTCATTCACATCAGTCCCTGCCCCATTGGAGCTTACAGTCTAAAATCCCTACTATAGACACACACAGACAGAGAGGGAAACAGACAGACAGAGAGAGAGAGACTAGGGTCAATTTTGATTGCAGCCAATTAACCTACCAGTATGTTTTTGGAGTGTGGGAGGAAACCAGAGCACCCGGAGGAAACCCACGCAAACGCAGGGAGAACATACAAACTCCACACAGATAAGGCCATGGTCGGGAATTGAACTCATGACCCCAATGCTGTGAGGCAGAAGTGCTAACCACTAGGCTGCCCAACCAATACAACCAATACAGAGCGCCTGCAATGCGGTTTGATACATTTTATCAATGTACTACATTTTATCAGCTTAGGTTACTGCTGCAAACCAATTAGAGCAGCTTTTTTTACTCTGTAACCAATCAGAAGCAATTTCAGGAATATGTCCAGTCTCTGAGCCCTGGTGCTTGGATCACTTTAACAGGAATGTCATTTAAAAAAAATAATATATATATATATATATATATATATATATATATATATATATATATATATGAAATTACAATTGTTACTAAATCCAATGTCAGAAAACATGCATACCTTGTCTAAAAGAATATTAATAATAATTTATTGCACACATTCATATGAATGCATACATACACATACATACAAACATATGTCAAAAAGAAATCAATCACATAAAAACATATTTCTGTCCTAAAATACATGAATATTTTGTATAAGTTGTATAAATATAAAAAATAGAGTTAGGCCAGGTACACACTACAGGTTATTTGCCCGACTATCGTGCCAATCTCACGATAAACGACCGTTAGATCCAATATCGCAATAGCGTGTACTCTCCCATGATCATGTTTTATTGTTCCAAAGCACATCGTATTCTTTGATACGATTTTATAAACAACCATTAACAAACCATTAACCCATTGTAGTTGGTGGTGGTCAGCATATCGTTGCTGACTACCATGGTATGCGGCCATGGACAATGTACAACGCTTTGCAAAGTACATTGCCCATGGCCGCATACTTACATTACCCCCTTAATAACACCGATAACAGAGTTGCATTCGCCAGTGATGTCATCAGCTCTCGCCGATATCTTCATTCGTTGCGATGCCTTGCAATCGGTTGTCACATTAGTCGTTCTGGAGCCTGGTTGGGAAGGAGTCGTTCGCTGTGAAGACGTCGGGGCAAGTCTTGTTGGAATAATGATCATCATTGTTCCGTTCCCCGCCCATTGTAGTACATGTGTGTGTATCCATCCATCCATCCTATGATTTTATAAACAGACTAATAATCTCTATGAATGAAGGAACAATGTTGTTGAATTTATTAGTCTGTTTAGTGCCATGCAGTGATGATGTAACCACGTCAAACACTCCTAGCCTATCAGTGAAAGGGAACTGCTGCATCACAGGAGAGATGTAGAGCCACGGTGGTCAGACCAAGGGGTTCGGACAGACCAGGGGGCTCAGACAGATGGAGGGATCTGCCCAAGCTCTTTAGTCTGTTGGGGCTCCTAACATCTGTACCACCTATACCCCCCTGATGGCGGCCCCGGTTATGATAAATGAGGAGCACAGATCTGAAGGTAAATGTTGTAAAACGTGTATAGTGTGTACACATGAATCGGAATGCTGATTGGAATTTTCAGTTTTTGGTAAAATTAACAATATCGCATCGGGATAAATTTTCTGTATGGGTACCCAGAAATGTTAAAATAGGGATCAACTAGCAGAAGAATTTAACAAGAAACATAATTAAAGTAGGGATCACCACATCAGGTGGGAATGTCCTCTAATTACCCAGTTCTGGATGCTGGTCATTAATTTAATCCACCAAATTAATCTCTCAATTGCAGCTTTATCTCGTTGCATCTGCTGTCAGTTCTCCCTTCAGTTTACCTCTTTATTGGTTTGTTATGGACAGACCTCCTGGCTTTTCATTCGCACTGGGCTTCCCAAGGAGCTGTTCAGCATTTCTAAAATGTTTTTTTTTTTAAATTCACTTTGGATTAAAAAGCAAAAGGAGAAGAAAGAAGAGACACACCTTGGAATTAGGAATATAATAAAGCATTCCTCTCAACTACCCCGATTGCAGCAGGATAGTCCCAATTTCAGGGCTCTGTCCAGTTGTCCAGCAGGTGGGAATATTGGGGAAAAACTGAGAAAATGAAACTCTAGACTAAATTTATTAAAGGGTGATTTTTATTGAGATTATAAAAAGCTACACATCGCTGTTGATTTCGTGTTCAAAACCGCTGCCTTTACTATAGGGCTCCTTCAAGTATGTTAAACATCTAGTCATGTGTGGCTGTTTCCAAACCACCATAAAAAGCACAAGAAAAAAAGGTAGGTTTCTTTTTAATACCTGTTTCTGAAAGACTAGGTAACACAAACAGAGAAGGCACCATTGACTTATGACTTGGGTGTAATCATTATTTATTGATTAATGGGGAAAAATACTTTCTATACTATTAGTTGATTGCTGTTGGTGGCATGCGGGCGGCAGTTGTAGACTGAACATTAGATCAGCTCTGTGCCCTACATCCCACATAATCATCTTCCCATAAAGTAAAGGCAGTGGCAGACTGTGGCTATCACACCAAGGACAGGGTTGTTTAGAAGATCTTCTGAAAACCATCTCAGTTCAACTACTGGAACTAGTGAGGTTGACTGTGGTTGCTGTCCACTGTCTTTGGTGTTGCCATCTCTTTTGCTCCTTTGCTGGTCTCCGCTGTCTCCTTAGTGACAGCAGTTGGCATCACACATGGAGAACAACTGCCCTGGCTCCTTTTCCAGTGGCAAGCTTGGCACTAAAGAAGAGCATCGGGCTGCCTACAATTATTTCAAATGGACAGATAACCACAAAAGAAAAGGCCTCTAGAACCAGCAGAGGAAGGACGCTCAGGTATGATAACTGGTGAAGGTCAGTTATGATAAATAGTGAAGGTCAGGTATGATAACTGGTGAAGGTCAGGTATGATAACTGGTGAAGGTCAGGTATTGTTCCCGGGTGGTGACTGTTTTAATGTTTTTACAGTGACTGGTTCATGTGTTGTATCTCTGCCTTCTGCTGTCTCTGGTCATTCCAATCATAATACACCACCGGCAGCTGCACAGAAATGTCAGATGCCAATGGCTGCTTTATTATTTATTATTGGAGGCTGCTAATTGTGCTAACCACTTAGCCACCGTGCTGCATTATATTTCTGCACTTTACAAATAAAGATAATATCCTATCTATCTATCTATCTATCTATCTATCTATCTATCTATCTATCTATCCAGTATATACTGTATACACACACACACACACAAACACACACAAACATATATATACATACATGCATACTGTATATATACTGCCTTCTCACTGAGGCAACTGAGCCACTCTGGCAATATTTCTTTGATAAATTGCAGCAATAAGTGAATTTTTATCGCTGCATTTTGATAAATAGGGGGCCTGTGTCTTAGATTCTCGACTGGTGTCCTGTCTGTCAGGAATCTTCTGGCTATTATTGTTCTTGTACCCCTGTTCCTTCTTTTGACTTCTGTAAGGAGAATATTGTCTTTTCCTCTACAAAGTAACCCCATGTACACTGAGTGGGCGGAGCTAATAAGAGGACGTTCATTTTCTCAGTCTCATGTACTGTGCTGTGCTAGTTTCAGTTACAATTGCCCCATCTTCATATGCATTATGTAAATTTCCATTAGTTTACATTGCTGGGAAACTTTTTTAAAAAAACCTCTATTTATTTGTATGTATGTATTTCCATTGCAGTTATACACCTAGCTGTTTAATGGCTATGCTGTTTATGACTATGTTATATGGAAATTAACAGCTTTGGCTAGGCTGATCATGTGACTGGTTTACATCATAAATAGCTATTATGATGTCACTCATCCTAGCTATAAAAGTGCTTGGCACAGAATAGTCAGTTATCAGCTGCCTGTGAGTAAGTGTGCACTTTATATATTGACCGTGTATTTCAGTGGCTGCTTCTGCTAGATTTCATATTGTATAGTCTAAGGTAAGCTTATATTATAACCAGTGGTCGAATTGGAAATATAGAAATGGCGGTGTGGAAAATGTAATGGGAATGTAAGTGAATGAAATTTGATAGTTTTACAATGAAGTCAGTAGAAGAAGTGGCGGTTTGGCATACAACTGTATATACCTCCACTTCCACCACTGATTATAACTGGAGAAAATGTTAAGTTTATTGGAAAAGTTTTAGGTGCGAAGGTCAGGTATGATAAATGGTGAAGGGCAGTTATGATAAATGGTGAAGGTAAGTTATGATTGCCAGCAGTGACTGTTTTAATGTTTTTACAGTGACTGGTTCATGTGTTGTGTCTCTGCCTTCTGCTGTCTCTGGTCATTCCAATCATAATACACCACCGGTAGCTGCACAGAAATGCCAGATGACAATGGCTGCTTTACTACTTATTATTGGAGGCTGCTAATGCTGCTACCTAATAATAGCCACCCATACTCTCCCAACCATTTGTTATTCTGCTACCTTCTGAATTATGTGTTCTCCCCTAGATTGTAACTTCATTAGGGCACAGCCATCTGTAACTTCTCTTTCATGTCATTGTTTTCAATTTGTTTGTGCATGTCATAATCCCCTCAATATACAGCACTGCATTATATATAAGAGATTATCTATCAATCTATCTATCAATCTATCTATCTATCTATCGATCTATCTACCGATCTATCTACCTATCTACCTATCCACCTATCCAGTACTCTGTGTATGTACACACACACACACACACACACACACACACACACACACACACACACACACACACACACATATATTTATCTATATATAAATACATACATATATATATATATATATATATATATATATATATATATATATATATATATATATATATCCTGCCTTTTCCCTTGCCACTCTTACTTCCACTCCTCTGACACCAAGCCCATATAGTTGGGGCAACTAAACTGTTCTGTTGATATTTCTTTGATATATTGCAGAAATAAGTGACTTTCTTATTGCTGTATTTTGATAAATAGGGGCCTGTGTATCAGATTCTCAACTGGTGCCCTGTCTGTCAGGAAGCTTCTGCCCAACGATGGAACTACCATTGGTGCAGCAGGTGCTGGAGATAATGGGGTCATCTGCATGGCAGATGCAGAGGTTCAGAACTAGCAAGCTGTGGATCCGGTCCCCTCCTGGCCGCTTCCCTGCATCGGGGCCCACAGCTCTCTAGTTCTGGTGAGCTCAGGGAGGACAGAAACCTCCCGTGAAACAGAAGGGCTAAAGCTTGACGCTAGGGATGACTTTCATTGTTCCTTCTTTTGACTTTTGTAAGGAGAATATTGTCTTTTCCTCTACAAAGTAACCCATTGTACTTTGTTGTGCTATTTGTTTCAGTTACAATTGCTCCATTTTCATATGCATTATGTAAACTTTTATTAGTTTACATTGCTGGGAAAGTTTTGTTAAAACTATAAAGGAAATATGGGTGCTTATTCTCTTATCTACACTTCTACACCAACCAAGCAACCAAGATTGTGAAGAGTGCAAATCTCAGGGTGCTGCAGGTGTGAGCTCTAGCCCTCTGTTTACAGCACCATCTTGGCCACGACAAAATAAGTCTCGTGTTTAAGCTGAAATATTGCCTAAATTCATGCTGTCAGCTGAGTTCAGTGTCTGAAGGACACCAATCATACAGTCTGCAATCAGTCAGTAGTGGAATTTATATTGGAGTTTATTATTCAGAGATATTTCAACTGGACATTCCTGTTTAACAAATAAGGACTTAATCCGGAGTGTGCACCTCCATATCCCTATAAAACTGGAGAGAGATTTTTAATAGAAATAGTAGTTTTGCTAAACAAGGTAGATTGCGATATGCTATAATTATGGTTTATCATGTTTTATATTAATTAAATAAAGTTATTTTTATTACATTGTGGTTGATTGGTGTGAAGTGTAAATAAGAGAATAAGCTCCCTTATGTTTGTTTTTTCTGTTATTGGATTGGTACATACTAATCCGAAAGAGGGCAGCAATTTTCTTTGTCTATTAGATCTTTCATTGCCTCTATTAGCCTTTAGTGAAACGTGAGGGTTCTGGTGTACACTCCCTTTGCCTATGAAGGAATTTTATAGGATTTATAAGGTTTAATGATTTATTGATAATATCCTTTTCGTATGATTATTAATATCTATACCACCTGTTAAAACGCCCAATAGATCTCCTAGAAACAGGTCTAGTGGTGTTCTCCTTTTTTCTTTTAAATTTTGTTACAAACCTTTATTTGTATGTATTTATTTCCATTTCAGTTATACACCATGGGCCTGATCCATTATGGATCTTAAATGAAGAGGTATCTTATTTCAGTCTCCTGGACAAAACCATGTTACAATGCAAGGGGTGCAAACTAGTTTTCTGTTTTGCACATAAGTTAAATACGGACTGTTTTTTCATGTAGCACACAAATACTTGATAGCTTATTTGTACACTGAAATTTAAAGTTGATATTTGTGTGCTACATGAAAAAACAGTCAGCATTTAACTTATGTGCAAAACAGAAAACTAGTTTGCACCCCTTGCATTGTAACATGGTTTTGTCCAGGAGACTGAAATAAGATACCTCTTCATTTAAGATCCTTAAAGAATCAGGCCCCTAGGTATTATACATGGTGTTTGTAGCTATGGTATATGGAAATTAACAGCTTTGGATAGGCTGATAATGTGACTGGCTGACATCATAAAGAGCTATTATGATGTCACTCACCCTGGTATAAAAGTTTATGCTTGACATAGAATTATCAGTCATCAGCTTCTTGTGAGTTTGCTTGCATTGTATATGTTTACTGTGTATTTCAGTGGCTGCCTCTGCTAGATATTTTGTATAGTCTAAGGTAAGCTTACATTATAACTGTAAAAAATGATAAGTTTATTGGAAAAGTTTTAGGTGTGGGCTAATGTTAGGGAGATGCAAAGCCTAGAGTTAAACCTTTTACATTGAAATTAAAATATTTGGCTAATTTTCTTTTATTATATTTTGTTATGACTATAATTACTTTAGTCAGAAGATCCTTTAATCATCTTTGTTGAGGTGGCCAATACACACACAACATACACAACACTGCACTACATTTGCCGTATCAATTAAAGCATTTTAGATACAAATAGTCACAAATTGCAAAACTTATAGATATTAGTGTGCTATTAGATGTGTTTTTTTTATTAATCTGTCCTCAGAAGGTCTGTAAAAGTGAAATTTTTTAGCGAGGTTATAAAAAGCAACATATCGCTGGTGATTTAGTGCTTTAAACTGCTGCATTTACTATATGGCTCTTTCATGTATGGTAAGCATTTAGTCATGTGTGGCTGTTCAAAACCACCAGAATAAGCACAAGAAAAAAAGGAAGGTTTTTCTTTAGACATGCTTCTGAAAGACTATGTAGCTCAAACAGAGAAGGCACCATTGACTTATGACTTGGATGTAATCAATATTTAGTGATTAAGGGGGCACAATTAATTTTAAATCACCAATGGAGTCAAATAAAATTTTTCATTATATAAAGTGGCAAAAATATTGTTCTTTATATTAAGGTAGCAATACTATTTGATTGCTAGCAGGGGCAATAATTATTCATGATGGGAGAACACTTATTTCTTCATGATGAAGGTGCAACTTATAGTGCACAAAAGACATTACAAGTGCCATAAGTAACTTACACATTCAGTTTTTTTTTATATATGTTCAATAAAATATATGTGATGCAATTCTCTGCAGTCCAATTTTACACCTCCCACATTTTTCAAAACAAAACCAGTACAAAATGAACCCTGCCCATTATTTCCAAAATCCCAATCAGATCCACCCAAGCACACCCAGATTTCCAAAAAAGCTAGGCTCAAAATCAGGACTATTAGGAGCTATAACCGTTTTCTGCATATTTGTTTATATAACTTTATGGCACTAAAAGAGGCGAGACTACAACCAAAATTGGCATGATGCCATACCTCCCAACATTAAAGCATTAAAGAACAGGTCAAAATATGACCTTGCACCTTATCTGCCCAGTCACACCTATATTTGGGAGAAGCCATTCCCCCCAACTCACATAGTCCCACTTCTTCCGAGTGTTGCCAATCATGAATGTCCTGCTGAAATCATGATCATTGTGAACTATGGGCATGTTTCGGAAAGATAAGGACATATTTTGAACATATGACAGCATTATATGTTTGGATAAGGGTATGGTCTAATGTTTTCTGATTTCCAATCTGCAATGTTGGGAGCTATGGTAATAACAACCCCTGTCTGGGGTGGAAAACATTATAGATTGACAGAGCTAATTCACACCCCACCCCTCTCCCACACACACATAGCTCCAGCCAACCCTCCAAAACCATGCTCCCAATTTGACCGTTTTCTTAACTGCAGCCCCCTACAGAACCCCTTTCTTTAAACTATCCCGCTCCATGTCCATGTAGCAGGACTTCACACAGAATCTAAGAAGTTTATATTCTCTAATGATGACAGGCTTTTACTTTAAAATGCTGTGTGGTAGCATTTGGTGGTGCTAGTGCTTAATTACAGTTAGTAAATCTCTATTATTTTTAAAAGTATATATTTTTTAAGTTTGTAAGTCACCCCTGCCCCAAGAAGAGGTACAGAGGAATTTGGGAGGGTGGAACCTCTTCTTGGGGGCACGGGCATGCCCACCAGTATAGCTGGGACATCTTACACTTTTGGGTATAGTTAGACAGGTTATAATTCAATTTCTTTATTATTTTACACTGCTAGGGAGAATTTAAAACCAGTGCGTGATTGGCAGTTGTTGATGTTAGTGTTTAAAAGTGGTCACAGTTATCACAGTTGTCTTTAAAGTATGTGTTATTTAATGTTTGAAAGTCAACCTCTTCTTGGGGCAGGCCATACCCACTCCCATTTTGCATAGGTTCCGGTCGAGATTTTTTGATGCAGTAAGATTCTAACTCCTGTATGTTCTGAGGATTCGGTCTCCATATAATGGCTGTGCTGAGGATGCAGTAACCACCTTAACTTCATACTGAGGTTGCAGTCGCCACCTCCAGTAGATTCAGAGGTTACAGTCGCTACCTCCTATCCCTGCTGAGGAACCATTCATGCTGAAGTAAAAGTCACAGCCACCTGCATATGTTCTTTGTTCTTTGAAAGCCACCACTGCCCCCAAGAAGAGTTACAGAGAGCAGTGGGAGGGTGAAACCTCTTCTTGGGGCAAGGTATATCCAACCCCAATTTGTAAATGTTCTGTTCTCTGCCATTTGATCGCCCTTAGGTTCTACTCGCCAACTCCAATTCATGCTGTGGTTCAATTACCCACCTTCTGAATGTACCAATGTGCTAGCCGAAACCTTCTGACTGTGCTGAGTTTACTGTCGCTGTCTTCTGGCTGTACTGAGGCTACAGTCGCCACTTCCTACCTGTGTTGATTGTCCAGTGCATCTATCTGTGCTGAGGTTCCGCTTGCCACCTCCTTTCCATAAAGAGATACATGTCATCTCACACTGCCTGTCATGAGGAACTGCTTGCCACCCCATTTCTGCATTGATTTAAATTCCACACAATGCTCTATGATTCGTAAAGGATGAGGAGGATAGAGGAGTGAGTGAAGGAGGATATTTAAGAATGAGACCTCCTGTCCATTTTGAGGTTACAGTCTCCACCTCCTCTCTGTGCTGAAGATGCAACTTCTACCTTCCATCCCTACTTAGGTTCCGGTTCCCACCTCCAGTTTGTTCTGCGGTTTCTGTTGCAGCCTCATGTCCTTGATGAGGATGCAGTTTACACCTTCACTCCGTACTGAGGTTCCAGTTGCCACCTCAAGTGTGTTTTAAGTATTCAGTCATCGACTCATGTCCTTGTTGAGGATCCGTTCACCACCTCTTGTTCATGCCGAAGTTTCAGTTGCTGCTCTCTGTCAGTTCCCAGGTTCTGGTCGATGCCTACTGTCCCTGCATTGGGTCCGCTCACCACTTGCTGTCCATCCTGAGGTTCTGCTTGCTGCCTCCTGTTCGTGCTAAGGTCCCAATTACCACCTCCTGTATGTGCTGAGTTACAGCTCGCCACCTTCTGTCATAGCTGGAATTCCAGTCACCGCATCCTATCTTCTCTAAGGTACCGTTCTCCTCCTGTCAATGCTGAGTATCTAGTCTTCACCACTGCTCCATACTGAGGTTCCGGTCACTACCTCCTGTCTTTGCTGAATCATATTCTGCCCAGGCTGCACTGTGATTCAGAAAAGAGGAGAAGGATATAGGAAGAAGGAGGAGGAGGAGGATGACTAGGTAAGATAGAACAAAAATGAGTATGTTGGATGTATTGAATTTTAATGTATGTAGAATTCTATCTGTATTGTATAACTGTGGCTACTGTAGGGCAGATATTATACAAATAGTAAAATACCTGCTTTAATTTACTTGCAATATTTTTAGCAATGTGGATTCATTGGATTATTTTTTTTTATTTCTTCAAATGAAATAAGCTTCTGTTAAATTGTTGATGATATTGTGTACAAGTAATCATAGTTATAATTAATAGCATGTATTGTTTTATGTTTGATTGCCTCTCCTACCCCCAAGAAGAGGTGAAGAAGTCATGGACTATACTATGAATGGGACACCCTAAAAACATTGGGTATAGGAGGCAGTCAGTGGCAAATAATTTTTTTTTTACAGCTGGGGAGAATTTGGATCCCAGTAAGAGGGCTCCTCCGTATGTCTATGTAGCAGCACTTCACACAGAATAAAAGAAATCCTAGAGTCAGGGCAGACACAGATGGAGATCTCTATGACAGCTGCAAGTTTGAAGATGATAACCATTGGAGGAAACTAACTCTTCCAGGTTAGTGTAGATTATATTCTCTAAAGTTGACAGGCGTTTTCTTTAAAATTGTGTGTGTCAACATTTGTGGATGCTAGTGTTTACTTACAGTTATCAAATCTCTATTATTTTTAAAAGTATATATTTTTTATGTTTGTAAGCCACTCCTGTCCCCAATAAGAGGTACAGAGGGATTTGGGAGGGTGAAACCTCTTATTGGGGGCAACGGTGTGCCCACCAATATAGCTGGGACATACTACACTTTTGGATATAGTTAGGCAAATGCAATTAAATTTATTACCTATTTTACACTATTAGGAAAAATTTGAATGCAGTGGGAGATTGGCAGTTGTTGATGTTAGTGTTTACAAGTAGTCAAAGTCATCATAATTGTCTTTAAAGTATGTGTTATTTTAAATTTGACAGTCAGCTTCTTCCTGGAGTACAGCATACCTACTCCAATGTTGCATAGGTTTCAGTGGACACTTAATGATCGCGGTAAGGTTCAATTCGCCATATCCGGTATGTTCCGTGGATCTGGTCTCCATCTCATGTCTGTGCTAAGGATGCAGTGACCACCTTTACCCCGTACTGAAGTTGCGGTCGCCACCTGCAGTGTGTTCAGAGGTTATATTTGCCACCTACTATCCCTGCTGATTCGCTGCCTATATTTCATACTAAAGTTCCAGTCGCCAACACGTTCATGTTTTTTTTCTTTGTAAACCAACCTTGCTCCCAAGAGGAGGTGCAGAGGGCATGGGGAGGGTGAAACCTTTTCTTGGGGCAGGGCATAATCACTCCCATCTTGCAGAGGTTCTTTTCTTCACCATGTGACTGCCTTAGTTTCTACTTGCCAACTGCAATCCATGCTGCGGTTCAATTGCCCGCTTTGTAAATGTACCAATGTGCTGCCTGAAACCTTCTGACCGTGCTGAGTTTACTGTCACTGTCTTCTGGCTGTACTGAGGCTACAGTCGGCTTTGCTGATTTTTCAGTCCCTGACTTCTATCTGTGCTGAGGTTCCACTTTCCACCTTCTTTCCACATAGAGGTTCCTGCCACCTCATGCTGCCTGTCATGAGGTACTGCTTGCCGCACCCTTTCTACGCTGATTTGTATGCCACACAATGCACTATGATTCATGAAGGATGAGGAGGATAGAGGAGTGAGTGAAGAAGGATATTAAAGAATGAGGCCTTCTGCACATTTTGAGGTTACAGCCTTCACCTCCTCTCTGTGCTGAAGATGCAATTTCCACCTTCCATCCCTACTTAGGTCCCGGTTCGCACCTCCATTGCGTTCTGCGGTTTCTGTTGCAGCCTAATGTCCTTGATGAGGATGCAGTTTCCACCTTCACTCCATTCTGAGGTTCCAGTAGCCACCTCAAGTGAGTTGAAATGATTGAGAAGCTGTCTCATGTCTTTGCAGAGGATGCAGTTTCCACCTTTACTTCGTACTGACGTTCCTGTTGTCACCTCCAGTGTGTTTTAAGCATTCAGTCATCGACTCATGTCCTTGTTGAGGATCCGTTCACCACCTCTTGTTCATGTCGAAGATTCAGTTGCTGCTTTTTGTCTGCTCCCAGGTTCTGGTCGTTGCCTATTGTCCCTGCAATGGTTCCACTCACCACTTGCTCTCCCTCCTGAGGTTCTTCTTGCTGCCTTCTGTCCATGCTAAGGTCCCAATCACCACCTCCTGTATGTGCTGAGTTACTGCTCACCACCTCCTGTTTTTGCTGTGATTCCAGTCACCACATCCTATCTATTCTAAGGTACCATTCACCTCCTGTCAATGCTGAGGATCTAGTCATCACCACTGCTCCATACTGAGGTTCCATTCGCTACCTCCAATCGTTGCTGAATCATATTCTGCCCAAGCTACACTGTGATTCAGGAAAGAGGAGAAGGATATAGGAAGAAGGAGGAGGAGGATGTTTAGGTGAGATAGAAGAAAAATGAGTATATTGTAAGTGTTGAATTTTAATGTATGTAGAATTCTCTCTCTGTATTGTATAACTGTGACTAATGTAGGGTAGATATTATACAAATAGTAAAATACCTGCTTTTATTTACTTGCAATATTTTAAGCATTGTGCATTCATTGGATTATTTTTGTTTACTTCAAATGAAATAAGCTTCTGTTAAATTGTTGATGATATTGTGTACAAGTAATCATAGTTATAATTAAAAGTCTGTATTGTTTTATGTTTGATTGCCTCTCCTACCCCCAAGAAGAGGTACAGAGTTCATTGGGAGAGTGAAACTTCTTCTTGGAGGTAGTGTCTTCCCATGGACTATACAATGGATGGAACACCCAAAAAACATTGGGTACAGGAGGCATGCAGTGGCAATATAATATTTTTTTACAACTGGGGAGAATTTTGGATCCCAGTAAGAGGGCTCCTCTGTATGTCTGTGTAGCAGGACTTCACACAGCATCAAAGAAATCCTAGAGTCAGGGCAGACACAGATGGACATCCCTATTACAGCTGCAAGTTTGAAGATGATAACCATTGGAGGCAACTAATTCTTCCAGGTTAGTGTAGTTTCTATTCTCTAAAGTTTTCAGGTGTTTTCTTTAAAATGTAGTGTGTCAACATTTGTGGATGCTAGTGTTTATCTACAGTTAATAAATCTCTATTATTTATAAAAGTATATATTTTTATGATTGTAAGCCAGCTCTGCCCCCAAGAAGAGGTACAGAGGGATTTGGGAGGGTGAGTCATCTTCTTGGAGGCAAGGGCATGCCCACCAATATAGCTGGGACATCGTACAATTTTGGGTATTGTTAGGCAGATTCTATTGAATTTATTTTTTATTTTACACTGCTAGGAAGAATTTAAATACAGTGGGAGATTGTCAGATGTTTATGCTAGTGTTTACACGTAGTCACAGTTAGGAGATTTATCTTTAAAGTATGAGTCATTTTGTTTTTGGCAGTCAACCTCTTCTTGGGGCATGGCATACCCACTCTTATGTTGCATAGGCTTCGGTAGACACTACCTGATCACGGAAAGTTTCCACTCACCAACCCGTTTGTTCTGATGATTCGGTCTCCATCTCATGGCTGTGCTGAGGATGAGGTCACCACCTTTTCGCTTTACGGAGGTTGCGGTTGCCACCTTTAGTGTGTACAGAGTTTCTAATTGCCACCTTCTCTCCCTGCTGATGATCCGTACGCCACCTCTCGGTCATGCTGAAAGTCCAGTCGCCATCAACTGTATATGTTTTTTCTTGTAAGACACCTCTGCCCCCAAGAAGAGGTACAGAGTGCATTGTGATGGTGGACCTCTTCTTGGGGAAGGGTATATCCACCCCCATCTTGCAGAAGTTCCATTCATCACCACCTGACCGCCCTTAGTTTCTACTTGCAGACTCCTATCCATGCTGAAGTTCAATTCCTCACATTCTGAATGTACCAAGGTGCTAAGCAAAGCCTCCTGACCGTGCTGAGGTTACTGTCATTGTCTGTTGTCTGTACTGATGCAATCACCACCTCCTATCTGTACTGATTTTCCAGTCTCTCACTTCTATCTGTGCTGAGATTTCGTTTGCCACCTTCTTTGCACAAAGAGGTTCATGTCACCTCATGCTGCTTTTGCTGAGCATCTGCTTCCCGCACCCTTTCTGTGCCGATAGATATACCACAAGCTGCAGTGTGATTCGGGAAGGACGAGGAGAATAGAGGAGAGAGTGAAGGAGAATATTGAAGAATGAGGCCTCTTGTCCATTTAGCGATTACAGTCTCTACCTCCTCTCTGTGCTGAAGATGCAATTAAGGAATTGCAGGCGCAACAATGGCGCCAAAGAGGGATAAGGGAGGATGATCGCTAGGCGGCCCGATGCAAGTGGCATGAAGAAAGGGAGGCAGACAACAAAGTCCATCTTATTTTGTTGCACCAGAGCAGTGCAGGTAGCCACTCACGGAAATGGGAGTGAGAGTGAGGAGGCAGGACAAGGTGAGGGTAGTTAAAGGAGAGGGGGAAGGAAGTTTATTATACATAGTTTTTCAGTCCTCCACCACCCATCCCCTAAAGTATATGCAGGTTTTTCTTTAAAAGTGAATAAATAAAAATAAATTGTAAAATATAAAAATATTTATTATATATTAAGCACTTTATATGTGTAATCTTTGCAAATGGTTGACAAGTAATGTCATTGTCATTGTATGCTTTGTGAATATAAGTTATTGCTCAAATTGCTTTGTCACATTTGGAAGGGTGGGAAAGCGGCGAGCAAGGCATAGAAAGGGGGGAGCCAGCAGGGTCGGGCAGTATCGCCCCGGGAAGATGGCCGCCTACCTTGTTCCAGCTTCAACTGTTGGGCCAATATGGGAGGCGTGCCAGGTTTCAGTAATTGGAAGGTGATTTATGCCAAGGGTCTGGTCTCAGGAGGACATTGTTGTAGTGCCCTATTTATCCAGATGGAACTGGAAAAGGGTGGTAAATTTTATTAGCCTTGCACGTGGCTTGTCTGCCAAATACAAGTTTGGAAGTGTTTAATAAAGCTGTTTCCAGCGTGGGATGCCAATTGGTTGGCCTATATCCCTTATCCACCTTCGGTCCCTACTGAGGTTTCGTTTCCTACCACCAGTGTGTACTGTGGCTTCTGTCGCAGCCTCATGTTCTTGCTGAGAATGCAGTTTCCACCTTCGCTCTGTACGAAGGTTCCGGTTGTCCGCTCTAGTGTGTTCTGAGGATTCAGTCGTCGCCTCTTGTCCTTGTTGAGGATCCGATCACCACCACTTGTTCATGCTGAAGTTTCAGTTGTTGCTTTTTGTCTGTTCCCAGGATGCGGTCGCTACCTACTCAGCCTATGGACGTGCAAATAAACGCCTCCAAAAATGTGTATATAAAAGATACGTGTAACCAAAAATAGGATGCAATTTAAAAGGACGTGGTTAATTTGTGCCTGCACACCATTACAATGTTGCAATTGCGTGTGAACGTACTGACTCTCAATGTGCAAGGGATAAGATGGGCACAAGATGTGTGCATGAGCAGTGCTCAGGGCCGGTACTAGGGTTCTAGGCGCCCTAGGCAAAATTTCAACGACCCCCCCCCCGGCCCCTGCCCCGCCACCAACACTAAATAAATAAATAAATAAATAAATAAATAAATAAATAATTAGATTTTATTTACCTCGCTCTTTTTTCTCCTGAAGCCTCGTCAGTAGATACAGGGGGGCTCTTCAAACCTCTTCTCTTTTCTTTTCTTCTCTTCTCTTTTCTCTTTTCTTTTCTTTCTTTCCTATGGCTGCTCCTCGCCTTCTTCACACAAGAGGCGGAACGATGCATGCTGGGAAGGGAGGGGGAAAGAACTTTATTCACACTGTCTGTCACTGACAGACAGTGTGATAATGCAGCACAGCACAGGCCTGTCACAGTAAAGACCTGTCACCTGATCACTGACGTCAGTGATCAGGTGAGCGATGCGCCAGGCAGCCCGGGCGCATCGAAATTCAACCTCTCTCCCAATTCTCTCCGCTGACTAGATTTTCAAATCTAGTCTGCGGCAGCGGCGCCCTGCAGGTCCCAGCGCCCTAGGCAACTGCCTAAGGTTGCCTAATGGGAGCGCCAGGCCTGGCAGTGTTACAAATATAAATGCTTGAATCAAATTCAGAAAACATTTGTAAAGCACTTTTCAGATCACCAGACCTTGATTAGCCAAGGAGTAGCAGTGAAGAATATGTTTTACTGTGCAGAAGTCATTGCTTTGCTGTCAGTGTTGGCTTTTGTTATCCGACTTTATGACCCTAATGTTATTTAATAATATCATTTCACATGAGAAATGGATTTCATTGAGCAAAAGCAGTGACGAACCATACATCTTACAAATCATTTTATTACTAGTTTTTCATCATGTGGTTTTAATGCTGACGTTTTTTGGCCTGAATTCAATACCACATTCAATGTAGTCACCATAATATTGCATGAGTTAAACATCATCTAAAGCTCTTTTTCTGTTTAAGTTCCAAATAAATAATTTTTGTTTGCTTGAAAAAAAACCAGTTTGTGGCCCATAGACTGTGGTAATATTGGAACAAGTGATATGTGACAGAATTAGCAAAAATGTTATACTAATACCTTGCTTGTGGAATTACTCTATGATGATAATGACAGGTTGTAAATTGCTCTACTCTGCTCATATAAAAGTAAGCATTTGGCTTTTTTTTTTTTATTAATTATGCATATTGTTTTAGCATGGGCTTAAACTAAGACATATATAGCAGTAATCAGAGGTGAGTCTTTAATAAGGTAAGCAGGTTTTGGTGGTGATCAATAAAAAAAAAATGCTAATGTCATTGTTTCCAAAGCCTAAATGAGTGGGTTTTATAGTGTGCTATTAGTATAATCTATACATATTTATTGTAGTTTGTATGTATAAGGACACAATTTCAGTAGCTGCCTTGGGCCTGTGAAATACAATATAAAAGATGATACATATTTAAATGCTAATCCTCCAAATATATTTTTTTAAATGGTCAATTGAATATTTAAATTACTACAAGTAGGATTAATGAATGACATTGTTTAAAGGTGTGGTGAACATTAGGATGAAAATATGATGCATACTGGATTGAGGGGCAGATTCAGGTGCGATGTTCCTGGGAACATCACGGCCCTGCTTTATTACTGTTTATATGGTAAAAAGTAATGCTTAGTTTTGACCTCTGTGGGGTGTGAGCAAAAGTGAGCTGTACTTTCATTTAAAAAAGTCACCATGTAGTGTTTCGCGGCCGTTCCGGGAGACTACGCGGCAATTGTTTTTAGAATTGACTCTGCCCCTTAATGTATACCACTAGTGCATATGCCTCAGGTGTCAAACATTAACAAAGAACAATACTTGGGCATATCAGGTTTTTTTTCCAAAAGGTTTGGCATACAGCACTTACTCATGGACATCATAGCTAAAGTTGGTTCAACGTAATTTAATATAGGATATCCATAGTAATATAAGTAACAGTGGGCGCTAAAAATTATTTGTCTGTCTATAATCTTTCATTATTAACTGCAGTTAATTAAAGTCCTTCTAAAGGCTTTTATTTCCCCTTCTATTGTTTTGTAGAAAGTGTCAGCAATGTGAATACTGATTCTTTCCCTCCCCAACAGCAGAATAGTGCTGATTAGCACTCTAAGTCAATTTACTGCAATAGTGCTGTTGTTGCCATGACACTGCTGATGTGAACAGGAAGACTGCCATGGGAACTGCACATTGTAATTACAGTAACCAATAACAATAAGAAAAAAGCAAAAAACATTAGGAGGGCACAATTCCTGCTAAATAAGAACGAGATTTAGGAAAAGTGAGTCTTTTTTGGTGCAAAAATGTCTTTACTTCATTATGTTTATTAGAATTTGTTTTAACATTTTGTTGAAAATTGACTATTCTTTAATTAAGGGATTTGATGGGATGGTCAGAGGTAGTCTTCAGTTTATTCCACGCCTTTCATAAATTCCAGGAATTCTGCAAAACATAACATTAAACTAATATATGCAGTAAATTATAGACACATGGTTTAAAGCGAAAATAATTTTACTTTCTGATATATAGATTATAAGAAATAAAAGCATTTTATGTATACAGTGAGAGCAACAACAGTAACTTAGCAACGGAGTTGTGCGAAGAAAAATCCTTTTCCTCTAATTTTCATAATATGATGTGTAATTATAAACACAAAAGGAGAACTTGTAAAAAATTACCTTGTTTGACTTTTGCTATTTTTACTATGGTTCTATGTTAACTATTCAAAACATAGCAATTTTACATTTTGCTAAGTGCTTTATATATAATTAAGCGTTATATAATAAAACTAAACATACTGTAATAACATACTATTCTAAATAAAATATGGTTTGCAAGAGGTAGTGCTAAATTGAAACTAGTGTGGGCATTCCTGATGACCCTCTCTTCTCTTTCTGCTTCTTATTATACTGTCTACCTGACCACTTGCTTTCACAGTTTTATGCATCCAAACTTACATGAATTTGGCATTCTGTTGTTTTAGTTACTGGTTACTAGATAACTCATTCACGCCAGTGTAGATTACATTGTTCTGGTCTATCACGTGAATCATATTGTGGTGGAACAGACGGTATCCTTTAAGTGACAAATTCTGGTAATGTAATATTCGAAATCTGTGTTTGCTGTGCCGTTTTGCACTTTATAAGTAAATTCTGCATTTTGCAGCTTGCAGGATTTATAGTATATAACTAGAGCTGGGAGGATGATGGTGGCAATTAATTTGGTTCCGTGGTGTGGTTGGGGTAGGATTGTGGAGTTCTTAGTGGAATACTATAGGCCAGAGTGTGTGAAATTGCATACCAATGAAAGCGAATAATCTGGGGAACAGTTTTGAAAATGTCACCCATCTCTAGTTCTGACCCATCAGTAGATTCCCCTTTCTTATGCCTTAATCCCACTTATGTATTGGTAGCATTATTATAAGTATATAAATCATTGTAAATTCATTCATACTAGTACTCTTAAATTTGAATACTATTTTTTCATAATTTACTACAAGAACATGAATATAAAACCACATGAGTACAAAAAAAAAAGGAATAGTATTGTCATGGGCAACGTCTTATAACCTCACTGGATACCTACCATCATAATCAATTCTTTCATCATTATTTTTATCCCCATCTCTCATCAGTTCCTCAATGTCATCTTCCGTAATGGTTTCACCAGTTGATGTTAACATGTTTTTCAACTCTTCAAGGTCAATATATCCATCTGCATTTCTGTAAAATAATGTAAATATGGTCATTTTGCATTTTCAAATACTAAAAAAAACTGATCTCTACAAGTATTAAATGAAAAACTTCTATTGATTTATTTATTGAGTTTTTCCTCGCTCTAGGTGGGCATCTTATGTAATATTTTAACATTTTTATTCTTAACCCTATTTGTTATGCATATAATATTAATGATATGAAGCATTAAACTTCTGAGTTATTGGGATAAATTACCAATATCACAGTAGTTTGTTAACTTTATTTTAGTATATGACATCATTTATTTTTGGTATTTTTTGCAAAGACCAAAGGGAATATTTACTAAACTGTGCTTTCGGAAAAGTGGAGATGTTGCCTATAGCAACCAATCGGATTCTAGTTGTCATTTTGTAGAATGTACTAAATAAATGATATCAGATTCTAGTTATCGTTTATTTAGTACATTCTACAAAATGACAGATTCAGATAACTAGAATATTATATTTATTTAGCACATTCTACAAAATGACAGCTAGAATCTGATTGGTTGCTATAGGCAACATCTCCACTTTTTCAAATCCACAGTTTAGTAAATATACCCCCAAGTCTCCCTATTATACTTTCCTGATACTTCTGCCTGCCTGTTGATGTGTAGAGATGGATTAAATTACTATCACTCTTTTTAAGAAAATGAGTGAAAAGCTAAATACTGATGTGACTACATCAATTTGGTATGTACATAGAAATACTACTAAAAGCAAACATTTTTTATATGGAGCTGGCTCAGTGTCGTGTATCCACTGATGAACATAATAATGTATGATGGTGATCTATTTTAGCAGATTAGCACATTTTGGAAACTTTTTTAGGAATTTATTTTAGCATCTTTTTATGTAACGTCCTTACTTGTCAAACATCCGGAAAAGGTCTGCTAATTCCTCTTCTGATCTTCCTTTGCTGTCATCTTTCATACACCGGACCATCATAACTAAGAACTCATCAAAGTCTACAGTACCACTTCCTGAAGTGAAGAATTTTCAATGAGTACAATTCCACATACATACTACACACTACGAGTCCATAATTAGGAAAAAATTAAATTGCAGGGTAAAAGCTGTATGCATTCTTTTGATTATTATTTTATATAACAAAATCTTCAATCATTTTGACAATCTCTTTCAAAATCTTTTAACTAATTGTCCAAAATGTGTACTATGCAATTACTCAACTAAAATAACACACAATAAGTTTGGCAGTGGCGATTACAGTGCAGATGGATGAGGCATCAAACTCATTTTCCCACCTATGGTTCGAGCTGAGCCGAATTATGGGCATGGGAAAGTGACTGCACAGATCAATAGCTTGCATGCTATTGGCCTGTTTGGTCACCACCTGCTAAGTTGCATGTGCAGCATGGCTTTTTCCGAACCATACTCTGTATGTTGAATACAATGGTATCCCCATAGAAGTTCTGCATCATATGCAAGGCAAATAAACAATAAGTAACACTATGTGCTTTGGTAAAAATCACAAATAAAGCCATAAAGAGGGTGGAGGTAAAAAAAAAAATGTAACTACATTTTTGTGTTGAGTGCATTCACACTGTTTTAGTGTGAAATGAAAATGTGTTTTGGAACACAATAGATTAGTCAAAGCAATCAAAAGGTTTTTTATGCTTAAAACTAACATGCTTGATATTAGAAACCTGTTTAAAATTTGATTAAATTTCACCAATTTGATGGTCATGGATGTTCACGGCAAAATGACCAATGATCCCAGATCAAATTTGTGGTTTAAAATTTGCTGCTCACATTCATGGGTTTGCATGTTAGAGGTTTTGCAGTAAAATTTGTGGCTTTAAATAATTTTTAAACACTATTTAAATACAATTTTTCAATCATTAAAATAGTATTTTTAAAAAAAAAAAAATTCGAACTGCAGACACTGCTGTGTTTTGAGTTCGACGAAACTGCACTTGAGGTTCGCCGGTAAAAACAGCTAAAATGTATCAATTTAAGCTTAAACATGCTTGAGCTGGTTTGCATATTGTCATCTAAACAAATTCTATTAAGTTGAAAAGTTATGTAACAAAGTCTGAAACTGACCATCTTCATCCACCTCATCTATTATCTCCTGCAGCTCCTCAGGGGTTGGACTCTGGCCAAGCATTCTCATTACTTTCCCAAGCTCTTTTGTACTGATGCACCCATCTTCTGCGTCTTGCACAAAAATATCAAAAGCTGCTCTGAATTCTGTAAAAGAATAACATATTTTAGCATCTCGTTTGTAGTTTTATAAATTTAAAGGTTATGCTTTTTAAGGTCAAATAATTTCTAAAGCGACTACACATTCTCATGCAATTTGGATATTTAAAGGTGACAGCATGAACTGAATAACTAATCAGGAGAATTGCATTGAATCTAAAATAGTGTTAATATAACGGCACTTATCTATTGACACGCTGATAAATGTTGCTATTTAGTATAAGTGGATTAATGACAGCTACTAACTGGTTGCTACAGGTTACAGAGTGTGTTTGCCTTTCAATTTTATATTTAATTAGCTCAAACGTGTTTCCTTACATGTCTGCATATATATCTTTTTTTTGCATCAATATTTTTATTGAACATTTTCAAAGATATATGGGGTACAGAAAAAAAAAGAGGGGAAGAGAAGATGCAAACAAAGGAAAACACATAGGGGGTCCCCGCGCAGGGGGAAAGGAATCTCTCAATTAAAATAAGGCACACTATATAAACAATGTACATTTAACATTTACTGATAAAAGAAACAGAAAAAAATGATACAGCAAGACATATTAACCTTCATTTTGACCAATCGAAGATGTTTCTACCATGGAAGGGGTATCAGGGGGTTGGAGCTGATCGACAGGCTGGGGGGATTCTATAAGGGCCTCTGGAGAATGAGCTACTGGGAAGTTGGGAGTATCTTGAGGAGCCCCAGGGCCATCTGTGATATATTCATGCCACCTACACCATCTCATGATTGGAGCTGATGCAGATGAGGAATAGGGCGTATCTATTGTTTCCATCTCAAAGCTATATTGTATCTTAGAGATGATTCGGGTAGTGGTGGGGGGGGAACCTGAGACTTCCAGTTTTGTGCTATTGCTGCTCTAGCAGCTATCAATATATGGCCCAAGAGGTAGCGATCGTGCTTCGGAATGGAAGTCGGGTAGACATGGAGAAGAGCCAGGGCTGGGTCTAGGGCAACAGGAGTCTTTAAGACAGTTGAGATCAAAGCAAATACCTCGCCCCAAAGTGGCTGAATCACTGGGCAAGACCAGAAAACATGGAAAATATTGGCTATTTGGGTACATTGGCGCCAGCAAAATTTTGATTGACTTGGCCAGAACCTGTGTAACTGCTCCGGGGTAAGGTACAGCCGGTTGAGAAGTTTGACCTGCATCTCTGTATGGTTAATGCATTTGGACATACGGTAGGAAGTTACATAAATTCTTTCCCATTGTTGCTCAGTGAGCCTTAAATTCACATCCGTTTCCCACTGGGTCTGTGCAGGAGTTTTAGTTGGGGGGATCAGAGAGTACATGTAGTGATACCAAAACGTTATTCCACCTCTACTACCACTACTCTTCATCAGTCTATCTATAACAGATGATGGAAGCAAAATGAGAGAGTAGGGGGTCCTAGAGACAGTTCTGACCCAGTGTCTGGTTTGCAAGTATCTATATGTTTCTGAGGATGGCAAGCTAAAGCGATCTTGGAGTTGAAAAAAGGAAAGAAAAAGGCCTTGGGCAAACAAATCTGATACTGAAGAAATCCCTCTGGCTTTCCAAACAGCAAGGTTTAGATCTGAGATGAGTTGACCCACTGCCTGGAGAGAGAGATTACGAGATGGGAGTACAAAATTGGCATGCAGGCCAATGATTCTATCCCACACCTGCATGGCATCCGAGAGGGACCGTAACCTATACACAACAGATGGGCGGACCGGCCTGGGTGTCCAGAGAAGGTCCAACAACGGGTAGCTAGAGCACAAGGCTCTCTCCAAATCCACCCATGGCTTAGAGGTAGGAGGGAGTACCCAATCACGCAGGTGGCGCAATATGCAAGCCTCTTGGTAGTGAGTTAAGTTAGGAAGCATCAGTCCCCCAGTTGTTTAGATAGGGCCATACGTTTATGGGAGAGAAGGGGGCGTTTCTGCCGCCACACATATGACATCATTAGCGTATGAAATCGGCCATCAATCTTTTAGGTACAATATAGGGAATAGTGCGAAAAATATACATCAGTTTAGGTAGTAACATCATTTTAAAAACAGCTATGCGACCCAGTCAAGAGACCTCAAAGTTAAGCCAATTCTTAGTTAGGGAAGAAAGCTGCAAAAAGATTGGAGTGAAATTAGTTTCAAATACAGTGGACAAGGTAGGGGGAATATGTATACCCAGATACGGTAAAGAATCCTTTACCCAGACAAACGGAAATTTCTTTTGCAAAAACGATAGTGAGGATTGCGGTATATTAATAGGTAAGGCCCCATATTTAGTAATATTTAATTTATATAGCGAGGCCGAGCTATAGTCATCTAGGATGCGTTTCAAGGCTGGCAATGAGATCTCCGGACTGGTAACAAATAGAAATACGTCATCCGCAAATAAACATAGTTTGTGTGTATAGGAGTGAAAAGTAATGCCTGGAGAATGGGAAGCCTGTCTAATTGTATACGCTAAAGGCTCTATAGCCATGACAAACATCAGAGGGGAAAGGTGACACCCCTGCCTTGTTCCATTAGTAATGGAGAAAGGAGCGGATAGAAAACCAATACTGAATATTCTTGCAGAAGGGCCCTGATATAGAGCTAATATAGCATGTAAGATATTGCCCTGAATACCAAATTTAAGTAAAACCTCTTTCATATAGAGCCATTGGAGCCTATCAAATGCTTTCTCCGCATCTAGAGAAAGCATAACAAGCTCTTCTCCGGTCTCAGACAAAAGGTCTACCACATCTAAAATGCGCCGTGTGTTATCTGATACCTGGCGACCCAATATGAAGCCCACCTGGTCCGGGTGGATCAACTGTGGTAAGAAGGGATTCAGACAATCGGCTATCAACCTAGCATAAATTTTTAGGTCGGTATTAAGTAGTGCTATAGGTCTATAGTTCTTGCATCTGCATATATATCTTAGTTAATAGCTATGTGTATCTTTAATTATATGTGATCATCAGCAAATTGTACACAGTGTTATAAAGAAAGAAAAAATCTCAGAAAGGATAACATAGTAAAAACACAAGTCACAAACTTAAACCTTGGGTGGATCCTAAAATCCAATATAGGGCTACTGAACATAGCTGCAACCATCTAAAGTGTCACTAAAATAACCTATTTGTCTAAATTATGTTGGTATTAGAGACTTTGAAGCACTAAAGGTGGCCACACAGGTTTAGATTTTGGATCTGTGTCCAATTTAGACTGATCATAATCATATAGAATTCAGTCTGACTTAGCACATTCTATGGGGTCATATTAATGAGGTTGGCTGAAGACCACATGCAGATAGCAATAGAAGGCATTAGCTGACTGCATTTTCAACCTGGAACAAATGAAATCTGGATGTTCTAGGTTATCTTGGATGGTTGGTGGAAACCAGACAAGTACAGATTTTGTGCCAATCTGGTCTAAATATGCCAAATTGGACAACAAAATAGTGACCTGTAGAGGGAAAGATAACAACAGATATCCATAAGAAAACAGAAACGGAAAAGTTTTATGAAAAATCTTGATAGGATTCTATTGTATATACTAAAAGGTAGAAATAGTAGTAATAATAATAATAATAATAATAATAATAGCAACTATTACTAGTATTATTAGAATTAATGCTTATTTATAGTGTGACAAATTTCTGCAGCGCTATACAGAACAAAATAGCATACACAATAGTACAACATGGCAGTCACAGAACAAGTGATGTTAATAGGACAAAAAGGGTAGGCACAATTCAAGTAACGTTACATAGCACTATTGACATAACACTAGTGACGTTAGTAGTACCATCTGGCTACAGACAACACAAGTACCAAAGGCAAAAAGCAAACAGAATGGAGTGGGAAAGTAAAAGGCAGGTTAGGAAATAAGATTCGAAAAGCCAGGAGGAAGGTAGGCCCTGCTCATAAAAGCTTACATTCTACAAGGGAGGGGTTGGAGATATGTAGGGAGGGACTAATTGTGATCTGGTACAAAAAGTGAGTTTTGAGGGAGCATTAGAAGCATGGGTTGCTGGGGGGAGTCAGACAGAATAAGGGAGAGCATTCTTAGGTGGGAAGCAGCACAGTAGAAGTCTCAAAGGAGGAAGTGAAAAGTGGTTATAAGAGGGGAGGCGAAGCGGTGATCCTTGGATGAGTGGAGGAGACAAATGGTAATGTGGATAGAGAAGAAGTTGGAGATATATAGGGATGAAAAGAGGGCAAGGACTTTATCTGAGGGTGAGGGGTTTGAATGGCATTCGATAAGGGATGGAGAGCCAGAGAGGTAGACCAATCTTTGTTTTGACACCAAAAAAAACATGGTGAATAATATATTCACAAGCAAAGCTAACATTTATGATATTTACCACTTTTTTGTTCCTCTGTAAGTTGTTCAACCTATGAAAGAGAAAATAAAGTATCTAAAGTTATAAAACAATTACAATTACAGTGTATTACATCATTCATTTAATAAGTGCTGTTCTAAAATACGACTGCTAACAACCATTAAAAAGTATCTATCTATCTATGTATACAGTACTATGCTATATATAAAGAGCATGCTTGGGACTTACACTGACCACTCATGCTGTGTGTCTATATTGAATAACTGGCCCAATATAGCAGTGTGTGTACCGGAAAATGCCTCAGTCAATTAGATTGTTATTGTTAATGCAGGCCAGAGATTCATCAACATCATCAACATTTATTTATATAGCTGAATGCAAATGAGAGACACTTGTTGGCCTGTATGCGCAGTCAATATCTGACTGCACTATCACCATACCTTCCAACTTTGCCACCAGATATTGAGACAGGGTTTATTGCCACCTCATACTGGGGGCATGACCATGTCACAATGAGGGTAGGCCACGTTATGCTGCCTCTCTTCCTCCACTACCTTATCATCATCATCCCTTTAATCACCATTTTATTGCAACTGGTGCAGAGTAGTGGTGAACAGGAGTTGACTCCCAACATCCTGACCTGGAGAACAAAGTTGTCCTGATAAGGATGGAGGGACAGAGCCTGTAAATCTGGACTAGCCTGCCCATATATAGGTATAATTTACAGAATCCAGTTATCTTGGATGTGATCAGCAAGATCTCATCCAATTTTGCCTCCTATATGTGTGGCCAAGTTGGACATCCATCCTTTTCCCCAATACATATGCGAGGTTGGCTCATTTGCAATTAGCTTTAGGGTTTTCTGGGTAAAGAACCGATGACAATTCTCTCCTTAGTAAACTGTTTAGCATATTATTACATATAAAGTACATAGACAGACTATACAGAAGAAGATATACAAATTAAAATTTTCAACTCTGTCAGCTGGTCATACAACTGAAAAAATGGCACTGAAAAAAAATAAGGATCTCATTTCTCACTTCAATAAGATTAAAAGAATTGCATCATACATTGCAGCTCAAATTATTTTTTTCAGCATTGTGCCCCTTGAATATTTAATTATGCTAACCAGATATGTCTGACATTTAAGCTATTGGCCTTTGGACAGAGGGAAAGCAAATTGATCTAAGGCGGCGGTTCCCAAACCGTGCGCCGCGGCTCCCAGGGGTGCTGCGGCGCTGTCTCAGGGGTGCCGCAGGCCAGCCATAAAAAAAAAAACCAAACAGAAACACTTACCAATCCGCGCGGCGCCGTGACCCAGCATCCTCCTCTCTCACACAGTGCTGCGTGTGCTGCGTGAGAGAGGAGGATGCTGGGTCCCAGCGCCGCGCGGATTGGTAAGTGTTTCTGTTTGTTTTTTTTATGGCTGGCGCGCGGCAGAGGGAGCAAAGTGAGAGAGGGCAAAGTAGAGTGACAGCAAGGAGACAGAGGAGAGTGACAGCAGAGGGACAGAGGAGAGTGACAGCAAGGGGACAGAGGAGAGTGACAGCAGGGGGACAGAGGAGAGTGACAGCAGGGGGACAGAGGAGAGTGACAGCAAGGGGACAGAGGAGAGTGACAGCAAGGGGACAGAGGAGAGTGACAGCAGGGGGACAGAGAAGAGTGACAGCAGGGGGACAGAGGAGAGTGACAGCAAGGGGACAGAGGAGAGTGACAGAAGGGGGACAGAGGAGAGGGAAAGAGGAGAGTGACAGCAGGGGGGACAGAGGAGAGTGACAGCGTGACAGGAGAGGGACAGAGGAGAGTGACAGCAGGGGGACAGAGGAACGGGACAGGAGAGGGACAGAGGAGAGTGACAGCAGGGGGACAGAGGAGAGTGACAGCGTGACAGGAGGGGGACAGAGGAGAGTGACAGGAGAGGGACAGAGGGCAGAGGAGCTGGGACAGCGTGGCAGAGGAGCTGGGACAGCGTGACAGGTGGCAGAGGAGCTGGGACAGCGTGACAGAGGGCAGAGGAGGGGGACAGCGTGAGAGGGCAGAGGATCTGTGACAGAGGGCAGATGAGGTGGACAGTGGGCAGAGGAGGAGGACAGCATGAGAGAGGCAGTGGAGGGGGACAGCGTGACAGGAGGGAGACAGCGTGACAGGGCAGAGGAGGGGGGGCAGCATGAGAGGGGCAGTGGAGGGGGACAGCGTGACAGGAGGGGGACAGAGGGCAGAGGAGGGGGGAACAGCGTGAGAGGGAGCAGCATGAGAGAGGGCAGAGTGTCTGGATGCAGTGGGGGCAGAGTTTCTGGATGCAGAGGGAGCATTTTTGCATACAACTATATAAGCATTTCTGTCGTGACCTAAATACTTATTACAATTTTTTGACCCAACTACTTCTAAAACAGGACTGCTCGGTAATTATTTTGGAGGGGTGCCATAAAAAAATTATGGAGACTCTAAGGGTGCCGCGAACTGCAAAAGTTTGGGAACCACTGATCTAAGGTGTGTGGAAAAATAGCCGTGCTTTATTCAATTGTCCTCTGAGTAGCTGCTATTTAGAAGACAATTGAAGATCACAATAGCATTTGAGAGTGAAATGTGAATCCCATCTGTCATCCACACTTGAGATAAGAAATATCAGCTGTGCTGCAGTGATTTTATTGTCCTGGCCCTCTAGCCAGATGCCTAGATACTCAGGCACTGTGGAGGTTTAGGAGACATATGCGTGTTACTAGTTTATGTTTAAAGTAACCTAATCCTTTCTGCTAGTGTACTATTTCTGGCATGGACATTCAGGAGTAGGGGAGAGAAAGATAAAACATTTGATTGTTACAAGTAGCTCAGCTACAATGGCATTTAACCTTAGGCCCTTTATCTACTCTACACACTGGAAGCTAAACCAAATATAGATCAACCTTTGCATTACCTTATGTAGGCATGAGGGCGTAGGCACTCAGTTTACTGATTGAATACCTTAATTGTCCAGTAAGATATACATATTATTCATTTCATGTGTTTAAACTTATTGTATCACCACTGTACCATATTTAACTGATAGCAGAAGAAAAATATTTTCAATGCAATAAAACACACAAAAATAAACACATTTATATACATTGTAATACATATTAAAATGCAAGTTATAAATGATGATACAACATATTATTTACATTTATTTTACTTTGCTTCAATGGTAATAAAAAGAGGCATTTAGAGTTTCTAATGCATTAGCTCAGAGTATCTCAAACTTATTTTAACATGAACCTCCATATATTAAATGTTTGCCAAGTACTCCACTACGTGTGTACATTTTTCCCTAGTGTGTGCAAATTTAATCCAAACTACTCCTTATAGAATTAAATGTAGTATATGTACATATACTACAGGTTGAGATCCTAGACCCCAGACAATGAAACACACTACGGGGTATATTTACTAAACTGCGGGTTTGAAAAAGTGGAGATGTTACCTATAGCAACCAATCAGATTCTAACTTTCATTTATTTAGTGCATTCTCCAAAATGACAGCTAGAATCTGGTTGCTATAGGCAACATCTCAACTTTTTCAAACCCGCAATTTAGTAAATATACTCACAAATCTGAAACTGATTGAAATGTATTTGCCACATACATGAGTTTAACTATAAGAAGGAGGGTGACACAGTTCCTATCAGACCAGACACTCAAAAGGAGGCCTAAAACATTTGCTGCTTCTATAGACATTATAGCATTATGAGCAGCATTACAAGGTGTTATGTCCTATGACATTATATACAGTTTTTATTGTGCCATAATAAAACAGCAGGATTCCATGTACCCATTCGGAGGCCTAACTAAACATTTGTGGGTCCCATAGCAAAAATTTGGTAAGTGTCCTCATGAAAACAAATCACATACATCATCATCATCATCATCATCATCATCATCACCAATTATTTATATAGTGCCCCTGATAAGGTGGTTTAATAGGTATATTGAGCTGCCCTCAGCTGTGGGCCCTATAGCAACTGCACACCCAGCACCTTTGGTACTTACACCCTTGAACCCATTTATACTGCTCTATGCTATTACATATAGAAGTGGAGAGGAACCAGCTCTACGTTTTGCAGTAGGGAGCAATTTTTTTAAGTCAATTATTTTGAGTTCTTTGTGAGCTCTGCTAACACATGACATTTAGAGGAAGAGTTGCTGAATAGAAAGTCATATAACAATAATTCAAGCAATGTATTCTATTTTGGAGGCATGACTAGCACTGCATCAATGCATATGCTTCATGTGTCAAGAAAACAGCTGTTAATAGATGATGACAAGCCATTGTTCAGACTAAAATGGATACATTGTTTATAGCTAGGATATATAAATGTACTTGAAATAAAATGCAGGTTTTTGAATGGATAATCTCATCCACAAGTTCATGAATAGTGTATAGAATTTTTTTTATTCTTACATTTTTTTTATAAATAGGCTTTATAAGCACATTGCTTATTACTAATGTTGACTAAAAATAATAATAACATTTAGATAAATTTTTTAGTTGCTAAACAGTTATTTCTTAGTCAAAGGAACTGCATCATGAAATCTGGTTAGACAGTTGTCCAATATGTGCAGTATGTGTGCACAACTCATCAGCCAAAGACAGATTTGAAGGTCAATGTCCTGTTTGAATGCTTTGCAAGCTTGTGGCTCTGTGTTTATGTAGGGACTTTTCTGTTACTGTCACAGTTGAGGTCTTGCAAGTCTCTCTACGAGCAAGTATTGTGCCTACAGATAGTGATAATTGATTTGTTTTTACGTGCACATTATTTGTTAGGAATTAAAAAAATATAAAAATAAAACAAAAGGACTAATATAATTTATATTTCAAACTATTAGTTACTTCACTAATCAAATAACGATATACAGCACGCACGCTTTGTATAGGTTTCCCTTTTTACTTTTTTTGGACAGACGTATGTATACAATGCATTTACATTGGTCTGAATGGGATTGTCCTAATAAATTTACATTAAAATTGATTTACATTAAATTGTACAGTGTTATGGAAAAACTGTTATAACTATATGTTATAATGTAAACAGAATCATTTAGAGGTTTATTACAAACCATACAGTACCTCTGTTACTGCTTAAAAGGTACAAGCTAGAGGAAATAAAATCCAGAATGGCTACAATATTCTTAGAATGTACAACTGTACAACAGAGAATATTCTGTTCTGTTACCTGTGCCTAAGTGTTGCTGAGGTTATGACATCATCAAGAGTGACTATAGGTATACACTCTTTTTCTACTCTATTAACCTTTTAGACAGATATTACTCACATGAATATAGAGATATTGTATATATATATATATATATATATATATATATATATATATATATTATATTCTGTTTTAGAAATGAAAAAACACTATTAAATTGTAAGTTCTCTTTAGGATCATATAAAGCACACGTGATTAATAGAACACAGTAACAATATGCATCACTAACAATAATCATGCTTTATTTTAAGTTATTTTTGGCAAAATTAATGGTAAAAATGTCACTTACAGCTGCCTTGTAAATATCATCCATGATAAGTGAAGGTTAGTAAAGAGTCCTGCAGAGGTGAAACTGCCACTTTGAATGACAATTTAGGACTGAGCTTATATATAGGACACAGAAAGAATCTTAAAGTGCCACTCACTGGTTACTCCTCCTGAACACATCACTCATATCATTTAACAATTTCCATCCCATCCTCTTGGAAACATAAGACTAGTATGTAGTACGTTCAAGTGCATTTATTTTTATACTTGATGGAAACTGGGACAGCAGATTTTATTCCTTTCTCAGAGTTGTGAGCATCAGAAATAACATTTTAAGATATGAAAACATATAACAGACAAACAGTTAAATGGATTAAATGATCAACAAATATACTTGTTATATATAAAGTATGAAAACACTTTTAAACACAGATTATCTAAAGCTGTAAATAGTTTCCTCATATGCTACTATTATTGTTATTATTACTATGTAAATATTAATTCTTTTATTTTCATAAAGATATACTTCTAGCAGAAAATTGCAAGCCAAGTCTTAATTATAGAGGGAGATTCAATACAGCACTATGTGTCTCCGGAACATCCACAGAGACACATTGCACCAATGTCATGCTAGGAATCTCCGCTCATTTTTCCTCGCACCCCATAGAGGTGCACAGAAAAATGAGCGAAGATTCCTAGCATAATGGCTGACAATGTGCGCAGCCTGTCATATCACCAGCAATTATTTCTCACCCATAGTGCAAGTTAATAAATTATGCAAATCTGTCTCTCTGAGGATATTTACCTTCAGGTCTTGAAGCACTGTTACAGCAGCCTCCTATTGCTGTGACCAGATGAACACTTTTTATATCTGCAACCTTTCTGTGCGTGCAATGTAAATGTCATGATCTTGCATACCTAAGATGGCAGTATTTCAACACTTGTTTTGGGGGATAATTATTACTGTACAGAAATTGTTGCAGAACTGTTAATAAATATGAAAAAAATAAATAAATGAACACTTCAATGCCAAAAGTAAAACTAGGATGCACTTGTATTTGAGAGGATAGAAAATGTGTAAACTGTTTCTCAAACTGATTCAACAAATCGGTCCTAGAGTTTGAAAATTTTAATGATATTCTCCAGCATCTATATTCAAGCAAAACAAATAGGTTTGACCAGAGCCGTAACTAGGGTGGTGCAGGCTGTGCTGTCGCCCAGGGCGGCGCAGCAGCTGCCCACTACCTGGCTCTGTATTAGTCTTTTACTTTCCCGCAGTGGAATGCAAATCTGCGTTCCAAATGCCGAACTTCCTGTCATTGGAACGCATATGCGTTCCACTGCGGGAAAGTAACGATAAAATCTCTCTCTCTCAGGACCGCGACCAGCAGAAGCAATTACATGATACCTCACAGCTCTTTCGTCCAATGACATCCATTCTTATGATCATCAATCATTGCGGTCACAGCCACCGACTCCAGGGCTGAAGCTAAGACCCCTTTTATAATTCGATGCATCTGTAGAATCTACAGGACAGACATTGTCCTACAGCTGCTCCACACAAAGCTTTAGGGGGATTTTCCTATAATCCGTGAGACGTTACGCAGAGCCTTGCAGAGCAGGGGGAACGCTTTCTGTCTGCAAACTGTAAGCGTTACCATTAAGAAACCACTTAAGTTTCCACTTCCATCACATTACAGGCATCGGTCTTGCTGCTCGCTCCCCAAAAAAGTGGTAAATAGTGACTCCCTGGAGGATAAATTGCCAATTAAATCTTATAGTCTCTCTCTCACTCTCACACTCACTGGGACCCTTATGTTCTCATAGGAATAGCAAAATGAACACAATCTGCTTGTAAATTGCCAAGACCAAGTGGCTTGATCTGCCTGTCCATGGTAGGCTTTCAGAACATAGGTTTGAGAAGAGTTGTGGACAAAATCAAGACTTTTTTTTTATTTTGCAAATATGTGTAACAGAATTCTTTCAGTAAAGTGCTAGCCACACCCCCACATTAGGTTGGCCACACCCACTTGGCAATTGTCACTCCCACTTAGATGGGGGCGCCGGTGCCCTGTCTCGCCCAGGGCACTAAAATGTCTAGTCACGGCACTGGGTTTGACTGTGTTTGAGATGGTTTGATTATGGAGAAGTGGTTCGCACATGGGTAAACCAGTTTGAGCTTAAATTTATAAATGTTATCTACTTTCTAATGTCAACAGTGAACGGCAAACCTCGAGTGACAAACAACGAACAGCATAAATCAAACTTGAAAACCGTAACTTTCAAATTTAAAAAAAGTTAAAATACTTTTTTTAAATCAAAAATATTATTTAAATAGGTTCACAAAATATATATTTTTTGAAACTTACTAATTATAAAGTGAACAATGAACACGACTCGTGAGTGGTGAGCCATGAACTGCAAATAGCGAACATGAGCTGCAAATTACAAACAGCAGTGTATATTGAAGATTGTACTGCAAACTTGTTTGTGTCTCTCCAACAGTCAATTTTTTAATGAGTTAAACATTTTAGGGCTCAAGTATACATCTCTACTTTGTATACTTGATGTCATGAACCCCACAATCAGCGACTGATACAGATCCTATGGCGTGGGATGTTTTTCACCATTAGCCACTGCCTTTCCCAAACCACATTGTCCCTCTGCACTTGATCCCAGTAGTGTGTAGTTGTTAACAGCCGTGAGTTAGGTAGAATCAGGGAAACTCGCAGCTATGGAACAATATGTAGACAAAACAAGACAGACAGGACACAAAAGAGGATAGTTAACTGGCAAGCTGGGTCAGAAGGCAGGAAAGGTACTCGGGGTCATAAAACAGGGAGAGAGTTTAAGGGCAGCCAAAGATACAACAGCAAGGTTCAGTAAACTTAGCCAAGGTCAAACACTGAATCCAGTAGCAGAAGATATACCAATCTACAGTAAATAGGACAAAGATACAGGAACTAGCTCAGGTAAACCTAACACCAGCAAGACAAATATGGGAATAAGTCTTTATATGTAGGCCCTGGCTAATCAGCTGCTGGGTAACTCTCTATATGGCTTAGAAAGCCTTTGCACTCAATGAGGTATTGGCAGATGCCTTTTAAATTGTAACAGGTGTCACAAGATGTGAGTAAGGAGGTTACTCCATATGTTGTCTCTTAACTAGAATGTTGCTATATTGAATACAATATACAGGTTTGTATATATAGCAAACAAGCGTGTTGATTCAGGATAATAGACAAGGAGTTAAGTACTGCATGTCCGTGAAAAACTACGTTAACTCATACGCAGTATAGAACAAGCATTGCGCACGTACAGTAGACATTTTGGCAGACCGCATTGCACATACATAGTAAACACCCTAACGGACCGAAGGGCACCACGGGGCAGGTACCCGACCACTGGAGACAGCACGCAGTGCTCATCTATCTCAATATCAGGAGCGCTTTTTCTCACACAAGTTTTATTGATGAAGCTCGGTGGCGAAGTGGTAGCACTTCTGTCTCACAGCACTGGGGTCATGAGTTCAATTCCCGACCATGGCCTTATCTGTGAGGAGTTTGTATGTTCTCCCTGTGTTTGCGTGGGTTTCCTCCGGGTGCTCCGGTTTCCTCCCACATCCAAAAACATACTAGTAGGTTAATTGGCTGCAATTAAAATTGACTCTAGTGTCTACCTGTCTCCCTCTCTGTCTGTCTGTGTGTGTGAGTGTCTATATTAGGGAATTTAGACTGTAAGCTCCAATGGGGCAGGGACAGATGTGAATGAGTTCTCTGTACAGTGCTGCGGAATCAGTGGCGCTATATAAATAAATGGTGATGATGATGATGTGTTGCAGGTGAGCAGAAAGCTTGGGATGGCAATGTTGTGATATGGGTATTTTAATTACAGAAGATGGCTGTAGTGTTTGTTTAGTAATCCTTTAAAATCGCAAAAATAAAATAGGTGCTTAGTGTAATCTTTACTAAAGTATTTAGGCTTCTTGCACTGTAATGTTGACAGATGTAAGGCTGATTAAGACCTCTTGGGGCCTAATGAAAAATATTAGTTAGGGCACCTTTCTCCCCTCCTTTTGTCAAACAACTCCCATATAAAAAAATAGGTTAAGGTAATCCAGGACTGCAGTTCTGACTGGGCCCTAGAGAGGGGCCATTAGACAATGGATGATCCAGTTCTGTTTCTGTGTTAATTTGGTGTAAGAGTTTGCTTGGCTTTTTTTTTTAGTTGACAAAAAAGGAACTGCAGGAAAAGTTATGAATGACATTACAAACTCTTAAATATTTTTGCTAACACATTATTTGAATATCATGTAAGTGTATACAAAGAAAATAAATATAAACAGTCATGCAAAATATGTGGTTTACAGTATCATAATCCTACTTAAAATCAAGTCATGGTATTATCCTGATGTTTTGTATTGATGTTATGTCTGCAGGACATTGTTATTGATGAACACTATCTTCTTATTATTTTTGACTACCAGTAAATCTCCTGCATTATAACAACAATGGAAATTGGCAGCAGGAAATTGGCAGCCTAACAAAAAGAAAAAATGTGACAAGACAAAGTCATAGCTATTCCCCGAATCATCTGTAACCCCCAGTCTCGCCATTGTTGCCATGGTTTGGATATTGGCATAATAATGATATATATACTGTGGTATTATAACTTTGAGTGTATTTAGTGCACCCTATCTCCTAATCTCCCTGACTTTGCACCGATGCACATAGATAGTCTCCCCAGTACACATCAATGTACATACCTACTACCTGCTCTTAGGAGTTGTCTGTGCAAAGTAAAAGTGTGTCTAGGGCTGTGACAAAAAAAATAACAGAAGGCACATTGTGAACGTTCAATAAATAATTTTGTTAGCTGAAATATTACTTGATTTAGCCTTATGTGTGGCTTAAGTTAATTATAAGAATGACATTGTACATGGCCCCATAATTGCATTACCCCCTTAAAAGCAGCGGTAACAGCGTGGGCGAGGTGAGTGATGTCATCCAGTGCAGCCGGTGTCTTCAGTGTTCTGGATTGCTTTAAGTGGTGAAGTCCAACAGTCGTGATGTATCCTCGTTGTGGAACCAGGCAGCCAGACTACAGACGTCGTGGTAAGTGGTGTCGGTGCAGTCAGCACCAATCTTCCATACCCCACCCCTAGTTTTCTTTTATTACTGTATTTGTTTTCCACTGGTACAGTTCTGTGGAGTATGCAGGCTGCATATAAAGTATTAAATAAAGGATAATAATAATACTAAAATGCCCCTTACAATGTACTCTCTCCACCACTTTCATCTAACTTCTATAATGTTGCTTAGCAAAAGGAAATCTCATTTCTGCACTTGTCTGCAAAATGTTTTGCAGTGATGTACCTACTCCGAACTCTGCTAGGAAACTCCTCCACTCTAGCTATGCAAACTTGCTCTTCTGCAGCCTATGCCATCTTTCTCCTTAAACCAAATGTACTTAGACTTATTGGTGCAAAATGAGGTGCACAGTAGGCCCAAGGCACAGTGAAGGATTCATGTTTCATATATAATCTCCAGTGTTGATAATGAAGAAGTGATGATGAACTGTAAGATATTGATCTGGACAATTGACCATTGAGCATGAGGCACTATGTGCCTAACAATTATGTAGCCAACAACAGTGACCCATTGTGTTTTAACAGACATGTATTTTCCCTGTCCATGGTTGCCTCTCCATCTCACTATGGTTTTATGTATGAGGCAACTCGATAAATGTAAGCGTCCATTCTCAACGTAAATTAAGATCTCTCTGTGCATGACCAAAATAGCCTTGTTTTAAAAAGTAATAGTAACGGGTTGGTTCAGTGAGGTTAAGCATACAATATTAATTCCCAGAATACTTTCCACTCCATTAAGTAAAAACATAATCTACATAGCTAACATTTTGGCCGGTGCGCATGATTGATTGAGCATACTTTGGGCAAACTTACTTTTGCTATGACACAACAGTTGATTTATAGGTATCTGTCCTGGGTTTGAGAGGCAATATTTTCACCCCTTTATACTCAACCACGCTGCTTGCATGGTCTTACTGTGCTGGAAAACAGGGCCATCTTAACAACATTATGGGCCCCCGGGCAAAGCAGTGCACCGGGGCCCCTAGATATAGATATAGATATAGATATATAGATGTATACAGATACAGATATAGATATAGATATATAGAGATAGATAGATGTACTTGCTCAGTGACCCTTGAAGGTTTTTTTTGCAGGTTTTTTTCTTTTGCAGGATTATTTATTCTCATTAAGAACCGTGCCTATGGGGCTCCCTTGCCCGTGGGGCCCCCGGGCAGCTGCCCATTGTGCCCAATGGAAAAGATGGCCCTGCTGGAAATTCTTTCCTCTAAATTGTACAAAAAATACACAAATGTTTCCCTTTCTTGGCCTTATAATCCTGAGAACCACTTCCCACCTCCTATCTGGATAACCTTATTGTCTCATTGGCACAAGAGGACATATTATTGATGCAGCAACAGAAGCAGAATATGAGTTTACTTCAGGAATGTCCCATTTCTGTGTCGCGCTTTTGTAACAAGTCCAAGGATGGCAGCGGTAGGAGAAGAAAGAAGGAGATGGTATGGTACAGGATAAGTGCTGGGTTTTGGTCGGTACTTTTTACGTTGCAATTACTGAAATATACAATTTTGATTATACTTGGCTGTCTTAAGCTGTTTCTGCTTGAATGGATCCTAGAATGTTGGAGCCCAGCTTTCATCTTCTCGAAAGCTGAGCAATGAGTAAATACTCTAGACCTCCCTCCCCTCACCTAGCCTGACATTAAATCAACAGCACCCACATTTTATAATTATGTCCCACCCAACCAGTCTGAAATTAAATTACTAGTGTTTAAATTAAATAAATAAGACTATTTCCTCCAAATAGCACCAACATTTAATTAATAGCATTCCCATATAATAACACTGGTCAACATGATTTTTTTTTCAAGAGAAAACTGAATAGTAACTGTGGTGCAGTTATAAATTTTAAATTTAAATATGTAATTAGAATTTTTCCATCAGGCATAATGTGTTTGTGGCAGTTACTTTTCTCTTTTCATATTTTAGTGTTCTTTATAGCCTGTTATACACACACACATAGACAGACAGGGTTATATAAACAATATATGGAGGCTCTTGGACATCAAAACTGGCCAGATAAGTGGTGATTATTGATAGACTCATCAAAAGTTAGTTTGAAGGCTGTGCTTCTGTGTAACGGCAATAAATTCTCATCAATACCTGTAGCGCATGCCGCTGATATGAAAGAGACGTATGTAAATATGAATTTGTAGTTAGAAAACATCCAGTATTAAAAATATTACTGGAATATCTGGCGATTTGAAGGTCATTGCTTTATTGCTTGGTTTACAACTTGGGTACATTAAATTCTGCTCTTTCTGGCCTGAATCTCTTAGTCCTGGGCAGAAAAATATGTTAAATACCCTTTTAGTGGATCCTGAAAAAAATGTATTTAACTCCACTGCATATTAAACTAGGACTGATGAAGCAATTTGTAAAAGTAATTGATAAAAATTCTGCTGATTTATGCATTTGAAAACTAAATTTCCAGAAGTAAGTCATGCAAAACTCAAAGGAGGAATTCTTACAGGGCAACAAATAAGATCGATAACAGATGATGAAAAATTACAGGAACTGTTAAAACCACTGGAAATGGAGCCTGGCTGTCATTCAAAAATATCTGTTCTTGTTTTATTGAAAATCAAAAGGCTGAAAACTACTGTGATATAGTAAGTGATCTAGTAAATTCATACAAAGCTATGGGATACAACATGTCTTTAAAACTTCACTTCTAACCTAGACTTCGCTCGCCAGAGCGTGACGTATGTCCCAGCACTCCTGACTTTCAGGACATCTAGCACAATAGTGTAGTACAGTGCTTCCCAAACTGGGTGCTGCGGCGATCTCTCAGAGGTGCCTCGGCTAGAGCCGGTGGTAAGCAAGGTGGGGGACTACTTGGTAATTATTTTGGCTTAGGGGTGCCTTGAAAAATTATGGAGATTATAAGGGTGCCTCGAACTGAGAAAGTTTGGGATCCACTGGTGTAGTATATAAAGAATGCATTGTGTACATAAAGATTTCACAGTCTTGTCCTGCCCCTTACATTGGGCAGAACACTCACCAAAAATTAGGATTGTCCAACTAGAATCACAACATTTCACAGACTGCCCTGCTCTCTCCTACCTGTTCTTGTTACTTTCATTACCTGTGGCTGCAGGTTTCTTTAGCTGTGGCTTGTCAATAACCTGGAAAGTTGGGTGCCCTATTTGAAAAAAGAAATGGGTACATTTAGAAAATTCCAAACAGCCCCGGTGTTAAATCAATAGCACCCATGAGAAATAATTAGGCCTTTCTCCAGCCCCAAAATTCACATTTAATAAATAAACCTATTTCCCTCCCTGCAAACAGCCCCACCAATAAATTTATAGTATTTACATTTCATAAATATACCTATTTCCTGCAACCATCACTGCCATTAAATAATTCATAGTCACATTTAATATAGAGACCTCATTCTTCCCAAACTCACCCCCCACATTCAATAGCCCCCAAACCACCCCATCTTAAATTAATAGTTCCCACTATTAAATTGCCCCACCATCACCCCACAAACAAAATTACACCCATTAATTAGTCATGACATTACCACAAGCCCACTGTGGCATCCCACATGCACACACTACCACAAGCCCCCTGTGGCATCACACAATCACACACAAATGACTTCCTTTGCAAGAGGAAGTAAGTATGAAAGTTGTCACCAAGTCGCAAAGCGGATCATAGACGCCATGGCGACTATGCTAGTATTAGATCTGCGTCCGAAGTCCACTATTAATGCAGCTGGTTTTAGACAGTTACTTGAAGTCTTCTGTCCCCATTACCAAATTCCATCACAACACCATTTTACTAGAAAAGCTATTCCTCACCTCTACCAGAAGGTTCGTAAAAATGTTATTATTGGGCTACAAAATGCCATTGTACCCACTGTACAATTAACCACAGATATGTGGACAAGCGGAAGTGGGCAAACTAAAGATTATATGATTGTGACAACCCACTGGGTTGGAGATTCGCCTTCACCAGCAGGGACAGCAGCAGCATTACCCAAGAACGTCGCATTTTTCAGAAGTAGGCTACTCTGTGTATCAGTGGCTTCACTAAGAGACATATTAATATTATCACCGTAGATTTGTAAGACGCCACTGTGCTCCACAGCGCCATACAGTAGGGAAGACAAGAAAAAACATAAAACAAGACATACGTAAAACAAGAACAGACAAGGCAGACACAATGAATGGAGGCATGAAAACAAAGGGTATGGAGGACATTATTAGAGAGCTTACATTCTAAAGAGGACACAGCTGAAACAAGAGGAGCGAGTGTAGCTCAGAGTGGAGATTGGGAAAGTTATGAGGGTGCATTATTGTGAATAGTGTTATTGAGGATAAGGTTACCTCTAAAAACGAGATGGGTTTTCAAAGAGAATCTAAAGATTTGAAGGTTGTGGGAAAGTCTGATTGAGCGTGGTAGGGAATTTCATAAGTGGGGAGCAGCATGGGAGAAGTCTTGAAGGCAAGAGTGAGAGGTGGTTATCAGAGACGAAACAAGGCGCAGGTCAGAGGTAATACCGCTGACAACCTGTTTGAAAAACTAAGGCATGTTATTGCAAGGATTATCCTGATTGGACTCTCCTAAAGATATGTTATTTCTGATAACGCCACCAATATTTTTAGAGCATTACAGCTGGGGGAATTCCATCACATTCCCTGTTTTGCTCACCCAATCAACTTGGTGGTACAGAACTTTTTAAAAAATGACAATGACATGCAGGAGATGCTGTCTTTGTCCCAAAATATTTAGGGTCATTTTCGGGATTCTGCAACAGCATGTAGGAGAATGCAGCAGCTGCAAGAAGAATAGAATTTAGGGGGAATGTACTTTAGTCCAGCACAGTGGAGAATACTTTTCGTTTTGTGCAAGGTGCTAAAACCACTCGAAGTAGTCACCTGTGAAGAGAGTGCAGACACTGTTAGCTTGAGTCAAGTGATTCCCCTAATTAGACTTTTTGAAAAGCAGAAAAAGAAATTGAAGGAGGAAATTAAACAAAGCAATTCCGCTAACTAGGTTGGACTTGTAGATTAAATACTTTATTCCCTTCGTCCGGATCCAAGAGTTATCAACATCTTGAAATCGGTTCATTATATTTTGGCAACTGTGCTTGATCCTAGGTTTAAGAGCTATGTCTTTTCTTTCTTTTCAACTGACCCAGATCTCATGAGATGCAATGAGCTCCTGGTCAGCAAGCTAACAGCTCAAGTGGTGCATGACACAATGACGTCTCCTCCTTCAGTTTGTCTGGAAATTGCTGCTAGGAAAAACTTAGCTTTCCCAAGACACCCAGTGTTGATGCAGATGAGTCTGCACAACATTTTGACATTTGGTCTGGTCTAAAGGAATTGCCCAAAAATCGTGACAGCTCTTCCATAAAATTAACTACAAATTCCATGAGGAAGGCCATTACCGGCAATTATATCAAAGTACACAGATTTCTGTTATGGTGGATTCCAGCGGGGATGAATTAGTATTGTTTGAGGATGATGTACATACTGATGAGGGTGAATCTGATGACAGTGTAGACTGCAGGTGCTGAGATCTAACTGAGAGAAGGGAGCTAGCTGATGCTGGTATGATTTGTAAAATTATGGGTAGAATGGCATGTTGGCAATTTTATGTTTTTCTACAATAAACTTTCACCTTTATTAGAGAGGTGTCTTTTTCTTTAAAAAAGGAACAAGCTTTTTATTTACATTTTTGTTTGCCTGGCTTAAAGCCACTATGCACTTGAAAATAGACTTTTGCACATGAGGAAGAGGGATTAGTATCATCATGACTGAGACTGGAGAGTGACAAGAACAATGTCACCCCTCCTATTTCTGTATGAGCTATGGCACAGTAGAATGTCACTGGAGACTTTTAAGAACACTGACAGCCCTATTATTAAAATTTCTGTTTCAGCACTGAACCCTGTCACCTCTCCTGTTTCTGAGTGAGCTATGGTACAGTAAAATGTAACTGCAGAATTAGACCAAGACTGCCAGCCCTATTATTTCTAGCTCAGCAATGGCAATTGGCATTGGAGCTCTCCGCTTTGTGTTTTACCTATAAAACGGTACAATGTGACTGCAAATTTAGAAGACCAAGCCTCCCAGACATATTTGTATTTCAGCAATGACAATTAGCAATGGAGCTCTCCTGAATGTCATTGGAGACTTTGAAGAACCGTGCTACCCCTCCTCTTTCTTTTATACCTATGACACTGCCCAACTGCACTAGAGACTGCCAAGAACTATGCTATCCCTTCTGTGTCCCTCTGTGAAATGGCGCTGGATCGCCACGGAGGACAGTACTTACGAAATCTAAAACTTGCGAGATCCGGCGACGTAACTATGACGTTTTGCCTCGTTTTCAATTCTAAGGGTGCGGCTCGGTACTCGGATCTGCTAACATTGGGAGTGTTCGGTTCTCGGGGAACCGAGCCTGAGCATCTCTAATTACCACAAGCCCCCTATGGCATCATACACACACACACACACACACACACACACACACACACACACATTTGCCATAAGCCCCCTGTGGCATCACACACACACACACATTACCACAAGACCCCTGTGGTATCACACTCACACACATTTTACCACAAGCCCCGTGGCATCACACACACTACCACAAGCCCCATGTGGCATCACACATACACACACACACACACACACACATTACCACAAGCCCTCTGTGCCATCACACACACTTTACCGTAAGCCTCCTGTGCCATCACACACACATTACCACAAGCCCCCTGTGCCATCACACACACATTATCACAAGCCCCCTGTGCCATCACACACACACACACACACACACACACACACACACACACACACATTACTGTGCCCCTTCATCATCACCATGCTGTGCCCTCTTATGATCACTCTGCACCCTCCATGCTGCTTTCCCCTCCCCCTTCATCTGGCCCCCCTTCATCACACTGTGCCATGCTGCTCCCCCATCCCCTTCACACTGTGCTATGCTGCTCCCCCTCCCCTTCATCATACTGTACCATGCTGCTCCCCCTCCCCTTCATCACACTGTGTCATGCTGCTCCCCCCTTCACTTCACTGTGCCACCCTGCCTCCCCCTCCTCCATCCCTTTGCCATGCTGCTACCCCTCTCCTTCCTCACTGTGCCATACTGCCCCCTCCCTGTCTCCTTCATCATTGTTGCCTTTGTCTTCCTCCCCTTGCCTCCGTTCATTTACTTACCTTTGTATTGGCTTCTTTCATCTCTTCTCTTTTCACTTCTTTCTTCTGTCTTCCGAGTCCTCTCTGTGCCGCTCCTCACTGAATGTCGGGCCCGACATCCAGTGCAAACGGAGCAGAGAGGAAGGAGGAGGAACGCCGGTGCCGCGATCATGCGAGTATTTTTTTTCTATAGTATCCTGCTCTCCCACCAGCCTAACTGGCACCTCAGGACAGGCAACAGCGGCTGAAACTGGCAACTCAGGACAGGCGGCTGAAACTGACAACTCAGGACAGACGGCTGAAGCTGGCAACTCGGGACAGACGGCTGAAAGTAGTGGATTAAACCTCAACCCAGGGAGCAGAAGAGGTTGAAATGTAGAAATGGGAAGCGATGTGCAAACAAATCCGGAATAAGGAGGAGAGTAAACTGAAGACAGTTCTGTAAGCTGACGTGGTCTGAGCAGTGGACAGTCTTGTAAAAAGTGTACATCACAGAGGTAAGGGATGCAATAAATGGTAAGGCATCAAATACAAGTCAGCAGAGTATGACAGATATAGCAAGGATTTCTCAGGAAGCCACAGATGGAAAGGATGGCCAAAAGTATTAAAGTTCACAGAGGCAGTGTAGAGAAGCCAGAGGGACCACGGGTGTCAGGATATCTGGTTTATTCTGGAGGCACACACCTAATAAGTCACAGGTGACAGGACTGCAGGTTACTTGGGAGGCACGAGGAACCGGGTGAGTCACGGGCGTCAGTACTGCAGGTTATTCGGGAGGCACAAGGCACTGGATGAGTCATGAGTAGCAGGACTCCAGGTAACTCGGGAGGCACCGGATGATCAGCAAATCGAGAAAGTGTGGTCTGTAGAGTGAAGTACTTGGGGTACAGTTAGGCAGACAACCAGGAGATTGGATCATACACAGAGGTGTATTAACTGCAAACACAGGATCGGGATATGCCACAGACTGTACGTGCAGGATTTCTAGTGGTGCTATGGAATGCAGACACAGTAAAACAGGAGAATAAAACAAGCCAGGGGTTAAAGCCACATGGTCCACCACGATACCAGGGAGAAGGCAGAAGAGAAGTCACAACAAAACCGGTCTAGGTCATAGATGAAGTGCAAAACGAGAAGCCAAGCAGAGGTCAAAACCAGGAAATCAATCAGGATTCATACACAGGAAAACCAGCAGCAGTAAAGGCAACAGATGAACTGGCAAAGGCAGCTGGGACAGGCAGGCTTTTATAGGCCAGGACAGATAGTAAGCATCCTGGAGTAACGAGCTTAGCTCTGGCAGGTAGGAGAGCAGTCCCCAAGTACCACTGTGGCCCCTTTGGTGGAACAGTGGTACTGCAGCTGGATACACAGAAAGGCAAAGTCCAACATAGTTCTTGGTAGATAGGAGCTGCAGGAAGCAGGAAGCAGGACATGCTGGAGGCAGATTGTGATGTTATCAGATGGTGTGCATTAATATTATCTGTGGGGTGTAATAATGTTATGTGGGGGTGAAGAAATTTTCTGTAAGGACTCATGTGCGGGGGGGGGGTGTACTAATATTATGTGGAGGGTGTGTATTAATTTTATGGGGATGTTTCAGTTTTATTAGAAAAACTATTCTCAGTGTATATATAGAGAATATGGTACTTGGCAATTATATGGATGCCACTTGACATAGCGGAAGATGAGCTGTGCAGGAACAAGCTGTCTGAGTCAGTGGGGTGGCTGCTGCTGTCTTGACCATAGTGCTGCAAATTTCCTACACAGTTATTTCACCTCATCCTCCAACAGCACTTTCCCCAATACGGTCATCTGAGAGAGTGGTTCCAGTTGAATAGGAAATTTTCAATGCCCAAATGGAAGCGTTGCTGTTCAGTTTCTCCAGTGGTACATTTGCTAACACTAATATATATCCAGCTTTAAAAACCTTTATATATATTAGTGTTATAGTATAGAGTATATGTATCTATATGCATATTTCCAGTTTGTCTGGAAAAAGCATTTTTACAGTGGAGTAGGTCCTGAACCAGTATATTGCCTTTTGCTCCACAGGGGCCTTAATCCAGCTCTGCACGTATCCCATTATGAATCACATAGAGCGTCATAACATTCCTTACCATGGCATTGATAAACACGTGGTAATATATTCAGTCTCTTATAAAATATATGGCAAACTGTGTACGATTTATCTGATTCCCAGATCTATGTCAGTCCAAAATGTCTTTGACCTTCATATGTTGGTCGATATACATGCTGTGCCGTTCAAACTGCTTCCATCCCCATCGGAGCTTGTGATGTAAATTGTGCTCGTGTATTTGAACATGGGGAGAAGGAAAAGCAGAGTATCCCTTTATGTACTTGAAGAGTTATTACATTGGCATTGGTATTAAACTATTAAGGTACGCAAAATGGACATAATTCGGGCATACGTATGTTTGTATTCAACAATCGGATTTGATGAAACTATGAATATGGGTCTAGGTACACGCTGCATACACAGCACTTGCCCTATTGAGACAGATACAATACACTGCAGGATACGTACAATTTATATATGAAATATAAAGCCCCAGCAGAATGCACAGAAAAAAAAAGTATTCAAATATTGTGACCTGTTAATAATATAGCCAAAGAGATAATTCCTTAAAAAACCTTTACTTTTTTCTTTTACTCTCATCACAATGTTTCACAAATTGCTCTTCTTGGTCTCTTTTCATGGCATTATTTTTAAGACTGTGTCATCTTTCACCCCTCCACCAACACAAACATTTGTCCACATTGCACCTTCATTACTCCACTCGCCTCTAGTTAACACCCATGAACTGTTGTCTTATTTATTATCTCTAACAAGTACAGCCTCCACCTGTCGCCAGAAAATAAAAGGACACACATCTTACAATCCCCTTACCTATCTTTCTCTCTCTCTCTGCTTCTATTAGCCGGTGATATATCACCTAATCCAGGTCCCCCACACTCCTCACACACACACATACATCAGAGCACTACCACTCTATAGCAAACCTCAAATACATCACCTGCCTCCCCTCTCTTCCAAAGTCCTTTAAATGTGCCCTTTGGAATGCACGCTCTGTGTCACTCACCGGACCATGAGTGCCTCTGCGCTGGTGCGTGGCTCCTTAGCCTTCCTGCCGGCACCTGTCCTAAACCACGGCCGTCCGCCATCCTAATGGACTGCGCATGCGCAGCTCCCAAGAACTCTTGTGACTGTTGCTTTTAATCCAAATTGGTTGATCAGGCAACTCCCTATTAAAGGCACCTGTGTGCATTACCTCATTGCCTGATCTTGGAGTCTCATTCCCTGTGAGTCTCTGAAGGTGTTCCCTGTGTTCTACTAGTGTCTTCAGTTTCCTGCTGATTCCTGATCTACTCATCGCTGGTTTCCATACCCGCTACTATCTCCTGTGTACTACTAGTGTCCTCAGTTCCTGTGGATTCCCTGTGCTTCTCATCACTGGTTTCCTGCTACAGTCTTCCTGCCTGTGTCCTCAGCTGGACTCTGATTACCGGATCTACTCACCTGTGGTTCCTACACTCGTCTCTGCCGTCCAGCGTCTCTGCAGTTCCGGCATCTCCCTGTGGACAGACTTTTCTACTGAATAGCGGTATGTCTATCTGTTATTGACTTTCTATGTTTACTCTGCATATCCGCTAGGACAAGTCTCCACGCTCAGCGACGGTATCCATACCCGCTATAGAGTGTTATTGCTATGCTGCATACCTGTTTGGATTTAACCGTACTACTCAGTCGTTATATGCATAACTGTGATTGACTATCCATTATTGGCCTGCATATCTGTGCTAAGCAAGTCTCTACCGCGCCACACATACCGTTATATAGACTTTATTGGATACGCTGCATACCTATTGGGATCAAGTTCCTCTGTGCTCTCAGTGTCTGCATCCTATTATCTTTGTATGCTTCCACTCATCAACACTTGTACCCATCCTCACCTATTAGGCAGTGGTACAACTTGCTATACGCAGACCACTGACTTCCCCGCTACCTACCTGCACCTGGACAAGTCTTCTCACCATAAGCAGTGGTACAACTTGCTATACGCAGACCACTGACTTCCCCGCTACCTACCTGCACCTGGACAAGTCTTCTCACCATAAGCAGTGGTACAACTTGCTATACGCAGACCACAGACTTCCCCGCTACCTACCTGCACCTGGACAAGTCTCTTCACCATAAGCAGTGGTACAACTTGCTGTACGCAGACCACTGACTTCCCTGCACCTCCCTGCATCTACTCACGTCCATCCTGATCTCCGTGTTCAAATCTGCCTTTCCACTATATCAGCTAGAGGCTGATTCATTGACCAAATATTGCTGCAAGTCACTGACTTTCCTATTATTTACTGGCATTCTCTCTCCATCTGCTGTGATATCTGTTCCGCTAGTCACACCGCTACCAGAGGACCGTTGTGTGAACTTCACGACTCTGGTAAGCCCAGTCATCTGGTGAAATCCTGGGCAAGACTCCTAGTGCTCGTGACACTCTGTTTGTAACAAACTTAACTCCATTCATGATCTCTTCCTCTCAAAAAACCTCAACCTTCTGGCAATAACTGAAACATGGCTCATGCAATCAGACACTGCCTCACCTGCAGCACTTTCACATGGTGGCCTCCAACTCACCCACACCTCCAGACCTGATGGCAGACAAGGAGGTGGGGTTGGACTACTTCTCTCCCCACAGTGCACGTTCACAGTTCTACCAAATGTCCCATCACTCACGTTCACATCTTTGAAGTACATGCTATTCGCATTTTTAATCCATTCTCTCTACGTGTTGCGGTGATCTATCGTCCCCCTGGAGCACACCAACAATTTATTGAGGATTTCTCTGCATGGCTCCATCACTTCTTATCTTCAGACATCCCCACCCTAATCCTGGGTGATTTCAACATCCCCATTGATAACCCACCTTCCAAGGCTGCTTCCAAACTACTCTCTCTAACCTCCTCACTTGACCTCTCGCAATGGATTCAATCATCTACTCATCAGTATGGCTATTGCCTTGATCTTGTTATCTCTAGACTATGCTCACTTTCTAACTTTCTTAACACACCCTTCCCCCTCTCGGATCATCACCTTATCAGCTACACGCTCACCCCCCCACTGCTCTAACTTCTCTACTGTCTAACTCTACCAAGCATCCTCATACCCGCAGAAATCCTAATTCTAGTAATATTTAACAATTTTCTACCTCTCTCCAACACCATCTCTCCCCTATCTCTAGGTTCTCTTCCCCTGAGATGGCAGTACCTCATTTTCACCAAACCTTAGCAACAGCCATTGATCAAGTGGCTCCAGCGACACTACATACTACACGTCGACTTCGATGTCAACCGTGGCACACTACAGCAACGCGAAATCTTCAGAAGCTTTCCCGTAAAGCAGAACGTCACTGGCGTAAAACTTGCACCTCTAATGACTTCTTCACATATACTTCTATCTACCGCTCCTATCGACATGCTCTGGACACTGCAAAACAAACATATTTCCAATCTCTTATCTATGCTCAGGCTTCCAACCCCAAACGCCTTTTTAAGTCATTTAAAGCTCTTCTCAATCCTCCCACCCCAAGCCCTCCATCTACTATCAGTGCCCAGGATCTTGCTTCCTATTTCAAGGACAAGATTGATAAGATCAGACTAGAAATGGTATCCTCTTCCTCGACAAGCAATTGGTTCAATTTCTTCCCACCAACCTCTGACACCCTCTCTTCATTTGACCCCACAAATGAAGAGGAAATTTCTACTCTCTTCTTATCCTCCTACTCTACCTCCTGTCCTCTTGATCCTATTCCCTCGCAAATTGGTAGATCCCTGTCTTCTGTGCTCATCTCACCTCTAACTAAAAACTATAATCTCTTGCTCTCTACTGGCATCTTTCCGTCACTATACAAGCATGCAGTGATTACTCCTATTCTAAAAAAACAAGATTCTGACCCAAACTCTCTCTCAAATTACCATCCCATCTCTCAGCTGCCATGCCCCTCCAAGCTTCTAGAGAGACTTGCCTACACTCACCTCACACGCTTCCTTTCCGCAAACAACCTGTTGGATCCTCTTCAGTCTGGCTTTCGTTCTCAACACTCCACAGAGACTGCTTTGACTAAGGTTGTCAATGATCTGATCACTGCTAAAATTAAACGCCATTACTGTCTCCTAATTCTCCGGGATCTCTCGGCTGCATTTGACACCGTTGACCACTCTCTTCTCATACAAACACTGCAATCCCTTGGGCTTCAAGACACTGTTCTATCCTGCTTCTCATCCTACCTTTCTAATCGCTCTTTCACTCTTAACTTCTCTGGGGCCACCTCTGCTTCACTTCCTTTATCAGTTGGAGTACCGCAAAGCTCAGTGCTAGGTCCTCTGCTGTTCTCTATCTGTACCACTTCTCTTGGAAATCTAATAAGTTCCTTTGGATTTCAGTATCATCTCTGTCACTCACCGGACTGTGAGTGCCATTTCTCCTGTGTTCAGGAACCGTGGCCGTCCGGCATCCTGAGGGTCTGCGCATGTGCAGCCCTTATGAAACCTTCAGTACCTGTTGCTTTTAATTGATTGGATGATCAGGCAACCCTCCCTATTTAAACCACCTGTGATCATTACCTGGTTGCCTGATCTTGGAGTCTCATTCCCCATGAGCCTCTGAAGGTGTTCCTGTGTTTCCTCGTGTATTCAGCTCCAGCTGATTCCTGTCTACTACTATTGTGGTTTCCAGACCACTTCAACTCTTCTGTGTTCATCGTGTCTGCACTCAGCTGATTCCTATCTGCTACTGCTGCCAGATTCCAGTCCGCCTCAACTCTCCTGTGTTCAGCGTGTCTGCTCTCCGCTGCCTTCGTTACTACTGCCGGTTTCCAGACCGTCTCAACTCTCCTGTGTTCATCGTGTCAGCTCAGCTGATTCCTATCTGCTACTGCTGCCGGATTCCAGACCGTCTCTACTCTCCTGTGTTCAGCGTGTCTCCCCTCCGCTGCCTTCGCTACTACTGCCGGATTCCAGACCGCCTCTACTCTCCCGTGTTCAGCGTGCCTTCCCTCCGCTACTAATGCCGGATACCAGACAGCCTCAACTCTCCCGTGTTCATCATGCTTCCAGTTTCACTTACTACTGCTTCCTGAGTATTGCTCCGTTGATTACCGGTTACCTTCCGTGCGCTGCACCAACCTGATTACCGCTTCCATCCTCCAGTGGTCTCTCCTCCTGCCGGCGTTCAGCCGTTCAGGTATCCCTGCACGTCTCCTTGACAGCCTGCTCTCCTGAACCGCGGTATGCATACTTTCCATTGACTTTGCTATTGTATTGCATATCCGTCTGGACTGTGTTGTGTTCATCTCCGGAGCCTTCCATCTACTGAAGCTATTGTTGCTATTGACTTTGTTTCCTATTACCTGGATCTCTATAGTGACTTTGTATACTTCAAGCAGCGCTTGCCAGTTATTAATATATTGTGGTTATCATCGTGGGATCAAGTTCTGTGTGCCCCGTGTATCCTCTGCATTCCATTCATCTCCTCGTGCCCCTCCTCACATATATATAGCAGTGGTACAACTTGCTAAACGCAGACACTGACTCCTGTTTCCCATTGGCACCAGTTTCAAGTATCCTCTCACACAAGCAGTGGTACAACTTGCTGTACGCAGACCACTGACTTCCCCGTTACCTACTTGCACCTGGAATCCATTCCTTCACTATAGACAGTGGTATAACTTGCTATACGCAGACCACTGACTCTCACTACCTCCTCTCTACTCCTGGACATTCCTCCTCACTATAGCAGTGGTACAACTTGCTGTACGCAGACCACTGACTCTCCTCACGTTTACTTGTCCATCTGGTTCCTCGTGTTCATACATCTAAGTCATTACCAGTTGCTGCTAGTCATAGACTTTCCTTGAGCATTCTCTCACCATCTGCTGATTCTCCTGTTCCGTTGTCACCCTGCTACCAGAGGACCATAGTACCAGCTATATTACTCTGGTAAGAACATCATCTAGTGATATCCTGGGCAAAGACTCCTAGTGCCCGTGACAGTAAGATCAGGCCATAACAGACCCAGGAGCGGAACCTACAGCTAAAGAGATGCTGCAGTATCTGGTTACCCGTATTGAACAACAGGATGTTCGCCAACAACAATTGCTGCAATGTTGCCAGGCGTTAGTCTTTCAAAGAACGTCTGCGCAAAATATCACAGCTACTGTTGATGCTCCTGTGCCTTCCTCCGTTTCCCCAGTGCCATCCCAGGTGTCTACTGCTTCCATGCTACACCTGCCTACTCCTTCAAAATATGATGGAGACCCCAAAACATGCAGGGGTTTTCTAAATCAATGCTCAGTTCATTTTGAGCTTCAACCTCACAATTTCTCTACTCATCGTTCCAGAGTGGCTTACCTCATTTCCTTGTTTTCCGGACAAGCTCTCGCATGGGCCTCACCTCTGTGGGAGAGAAATGATCCATTATTACAAGATAGTGCCAAATTTATTTCCACCTTTCGAAGTGTATTCGATGAACCTGGTTGTGTTATTTCCGCTGCATCCAGCATCCTCTGTCTACGTCAGGGTTCTCGTACTGTAGCCCAGTACGTCATTCAATTTCGGATATTAGCCTCTGAACTTCAGTGGAACACTGAAGCCTTAATTGCCGCCTTCTGGCAGGGGCTTTCTGATAAAATTAAAGATGCACTTACTACTCAAGAATTACCCACCTCTCTAGAAGATTTGATTTCTCTTTGCCATCCTGTAGACATGAGATTTCGTGAAAGAGAGTCTGAAAAAACAACTTCATTTAAAGCACCTCTTCGCTCAAGCCCTCAAGTTCGCCAAGTTTCATCTCCGGTGATACCTATGGAGATAGGTCGCTCCAAATTAACTTCAGAGGAGAGGGACTGAAGAGTAAAAAATAGACTTTGTATCTATTGTGCTGATTCTACTCATATGCTCAACTCATGCCCTAAAAAATCGGGAAATGCCAGGCCCTAACCAGTTCTGAAGAGGTGAAGTTAGGGTCCCTGGAGTCCTCTCCATGTTCTACGAAATTAAAAGTTTGCGCTTTTGAGGTTACGGTTTCCTTTGCTTCCAAATCTTTCATGTCCCAAGCACTTATTGACTCTGGAGCTGCAGGAAATTTTATTTCTAAATCCCTCGTGAATCAATGGTCCCTACCAGTGATTACTTTGAAAATACCTATTACTGTGACTGCTATCGATGGATCACGCATTATTAATGGTCTCATCACCCAGAGTACGTCTCCAGTAACCCTTCAAATTGGTGTATTACACCAAGAAGAAATTTCATTTTTAATTCTTCCTGTTACTACCAGTCCGATTGTATTAGGTCTTCCATGGCTTCAACGTCATTCTCCCCAGATTGACTGGCACACTCCTCAAGTTACGTCTTGGGGGCCTGAATGTCATCATCGTTTCCTCTCTCAAGTCGTTCCTTTCAAGATACAGCAATCCTCCATTTCACCTTGTTCACCGGGACTTCCTCCTCAGTATGCTTCTTTTGCCGATGTATTTGATAAAATTCAGTCTGAACGTCTTCCTCCTCATCGTTCGTGGGACTGTCCGATTGATCTTCAACCTGGCAAGACTCCTCCCAGGGGTCGTGTGTATCCACTTTCGTTACCTGAAACTCAAGCCACATCTAAGTACATCAAAGAGAATCTCCAGCGAGGATTTATTCGACCTTCTACCTCTCCCGCTGGACCAGGGTTTTTCTTCGTAAAAAAGAAAGATGGGTCATTACGTCCTTGCATAGATTTCCGTGGACTTAACGCCATAACTATCAAAAATCGGTATCCCATTCCATTAATTACTGAATTATTTGATCGTATCAAGGGAGCCCGGATCTTTACCAAGTTGGTAAATTCGTATCAGGTCCGGTGACGAATGGAAGACAGCTTTCAACACCAGAGACGGGCATTATGAATATTTAGTAATGCCCTTCGGGTTATGTAATGCTGTTTTCCAGGGTTTCATTAATGAGATCTTCCGGGACTTGTTATATGTTTGTGTCGTCGTCTATCTGGACGACATATTAATCTTTTCTCAGGACCTGCCTTCTCATCATCAACATGTGGCAGAGGTCCTTTCCAGACTCCGGAAAAATTAATTATTCTGCAAGTTAGAAAAATGTTCATTCGAGTTGCCCCAGATTCCATTTCTGGGATATATTGTCTCCGGAGTTGGTCTTCAGATGGCTCCAGAAAAGGTGAATGCTGTATTACATTGGCCTCAGCCAACTACTCTTTGTGCAATTCAGCGTTTTTTAGGTTTTGCCAATTACTATAGATGCTTCATTCAAGATTTTTCCTCGATTGCATCTACTATTGTGGCCCTAAATCGTAAAGGGGCCAATACTAAACAATGGTCCTCTGAGGCCCTTCAAGCCTTCCAGTTTCTCAAAGAGTCCTTCTCCTCCGCTCCTGTTCTTCGACAGCCTGATGTGACGCTTCCCTTCTTCCTAGAGGTAGATGCCTCTAATGTTGGCTTAGGAGCCATTCTCTCCCAAAGATCGGAGCAACAAAAATTCCATCCTTGTGCCTTTTACTCTCGGGGTCTTCTGCCTGCGGAGAAGAATTATACCATCGGGGACAAGGAGTTGCTGGCTATAAAAGTAGCATTAGAGGAATGGAGATATTTGTTGGAGGGAGCTCGTCATCCTGTGACAATTTTTACTGATCATAAAAATTTGTCATATTTACAGTCTGCTCAATGTTTGAATCCTCGTCAAGCAAGATGGTCTCTTTTCTTTTCTCGTTTTGAACTAATCATAACCTTCAAACCAGCTGCGAAAAAAAAAAAAGCAGACGCCCTATCTCGAGCTTTTGTGACGTCCTCAGACGTTGAAGATGGTCCTAACAACTCTATATTAGACCCCAAATGTGTTTTTCTGGCTGCTTCTTCCACTAAGGTGCTACCATTTGGGAGAACCCTCGTGCCTCCTGCTCTTAGGAAGAAAATCCTTTCGTGGTTTCACTCTTCTCGTTTTTCTGGACATTCGGGTGAACGCAAGACTTTTGAAATTCTTTCTCGAAGTTACTGGTGGCCTTCTATGAGGAGAGATGTCAAAGATTTTGTGGCTGCTTGTGAATTGTGTTCCCAGTTTAAGACTCCCCACAGAACTCCAGCGGGTTTGCTTCAACCACTACCCATTCCTTCCAAGCCGTGGACCCATATTAGTATGGACTTTGTTACTGATCTTCCTCCTAGTAAAAACTGCTATACTATTTGGGTAGTGGTGGATAGATTTTCGAAGATGGCACATTTCGTTCCTTTGACCGGTTTACCTTCTTCATCTACTCTGGCTGATTATTTCATCAAAGAAATCTTCCGTATTCATGGATGTCCTTCCGAGATTGTTTCAGATAGAGGAGTGCAATTCGTTTCCAGATTCTGGCGGGCCGTCTGTAAGACCTTGGGTATCCGATTATCACTCTCATCCTCCTACCATCCTCAATCAAACGGACAAACCGAAAGGGTCAATCAAGATCTTGAGACTTTTATAAGGATGTTCTCTTCAGCCAACCAAGACAACTGGGTAGATTTGCTTCCATGGGCTGAATTCGCTCATAACAACATGTATCATGAATCATCTTCTAAAACTCCATTCTTTGTGGTTTACGGTCACCATCCGTCTTTTCCGGAATTTCCTGCCCTCCCTCCCACCCAAGTTCCTGCTGTAGAGACTGTGTGTCAGACCTTCAAAAATATTTGGTCTCAGGTCAGAACCTGTTTAAAGAAGACATCTGCCAGATATAAGTCTTTTGCAGATAAAAAGAGACGGGCTATTCCACCACTTAAAATCGGAGATCGTGTATGGTTATCAACCAAAAATATTCGTTTGAAGGTCCCATCTATGAAGTTCGCTCCTCGTTTTATTGGTCCATATAGGATCATTCAAGTGATAAATCCAGTTTGTTTCAAACTTCTCCTACCTAAGAACCTTCCTATTTCCAATGCATTCCATGTGTCTTTGCTCAAACTTCTTATCATCAACCGTTTCTCGGTCCCTCCTTCAGCACCTCGGCCAGTTCAAGCTCATCAAGAGGAGGACTTTGAGATTACTCACATATTGGATGCAAAAATTTCGCAAGGTGTGCTTCGCTTCCTCGTTCATTGGAAGGGCTTTGGTCCTGAAGAGCGTTCATGGATTAAAGCAGAAGATCTCAACGCTCCAGCTCTTCTTAAGAAGTTTTATTCCAAGTTTCCGGACAAACCCGTTTCCATGTGTTCTGTGCCCACCTTTAAAAGGGGGGGTACTGTCACTCACGGGACTGTGAGTGCCATTTCTCCTGTGTTCAGGAACCGTGGCCGTCCGGCATCCTGAGGGTCTGCGCATGTGCAGCCCTTATGAAACCTTCAGTACCTGTTGCTTTTAATTGATTGGATGATCAGGCAACCCTCCCTATTTAAACCACCTGTGATCATTACCTGGTTGCCTGATCTTGGAGTCTCATTCCCCATGAGCCTCTGAAGGTGTTCCTGTGTTTCCTCGTGTATTCAGCTCCAGCTGATTCCTGTCTACTACTATTGTGGTTTCCAGACCACTTCAACTCTTCTGTGTTCATCGTGTCTGCACTCAGCTGATTCCTATCTGCTACTGCTGCCAGATTCCAGTCCGCCTCAACTCTCCTGTGTTCAGCGTGTCTGCCCTCCGCTGCCTCCGTTACTACTGCCGGTTTCCAGACCGTCTCAACTCTCCTGTGTTCATCGTGTCTCCCCTCCGCTGCCTTTGCCACTACTGCCGGATTCCAGACCGCCTCTACTCTCCCGTGTTCAGCGTGCCTTCCCTCCACTGCCTCCGCTACTACTGCCGGATACCAGACAGCCTCAACTCTCCCGTGTTCATCATGTTTCCAATTTCACTTACTACTGCTTCCTGAGTATTGCTCCGTTGATTACCGGTTACCTTCCGTGCGCTGCACCAACCTGATTACCGCTTCCATCCTCCAGTGGTCTCTCCTCCTGCCGGCGTTCAGCCGTTCAGGTATCCCTGCACGTCTACTTGACAGCCTGCTCTCCTGAACCGCGGTATGCATACTTTCCATTGACTTTGCTATTGTATTGCATATCCGTCTGGACTGTGTTGTGTTCATCTCCGGAGTCTTCCATCTACTGAAGCTATTGTTGCTATTGACTTTGTTTCCTATTACCTGGATCTCTATAGTGACTTTGTATACTTCAAGCAGCGCTTGCCAGTTATTAATATATTGTGGTTATCATCGTGGGATCAAGTTCCGTGTGCCCCGTGTATCCTCTGCATTCCATTCATCTCCTCGTGCCCCTCCTCACATATATATAGCAGTGGTACAACTTGCTAAACGCAGACCACTGACTCCTGTTTCCCATTGGCACCAGTTTCAAGTATCCTCTCACACAAGCAGTGGTACAACTTGCTGTACGCAGACCACTGACTTCCCCGTTACCTACTTGCACCTGGAATCCATTCCTTCACTATAGACAGTGGTATAACTTGCTATACGCAGACCACTAACTCTCACTACCTCCTCTCTACTCCTGGACATTCCTCCTCACTATAGCAGTGGTACAACTTGCTGTACGCAGACCACTGACTCTCCTCACGTTTACTTGTCCATCTGGTTCCTCGTGTTCATACATCTAAGTCATTACCAGTTGCTGCTAGTCATAGACTTTCCTTGAGCATTCTCTCACCATCTGCTGATTTTCCTGTTCCGTTGTCACCCTGCTACCAGAGGACCATAGTACCAGCTATATTACTCTGGTAAGAACATCATCTAGTGATATCCTGGGCAAAGACTCCTAGTGCCCGTGACAGTAAGATCAGGCCATGACAGACCCAGGAGCGAAACCTACAGCTAAAGAGATGCTGCAGTATCTGGTTACCCGTATTGAACAACAGGATGTTCGCCAACAATAATTGCTGCAATGTTGCCAGGCGTTAGCCTTCCAAAGAACGTCTGCGCAAAATATCACAGCTACTGTTGATGCTCCTGTGCCTTCCTCCGTTTCCCCAGTGCCATCCCAGGTGTCTACTGCTTCCACGCTACACCTGCCTACTCCTTCAAAATATGATGGAGACCCCAAAACATGCAGGGGTTTTCTAAATCAATGCTCAGTTCATTTTGAGCTTCAACCTCACAATTTCTCTACTCATCGTTCCAGAGTGGCTTACCTCATTTCCTTGTTTTCCGGACAAGCTCTCGCATGGGCTTCCCCTCTGTGGGAGAGAAATGATCCATTATTACAAGATAGTGCCAAATTTATTTCCACCTTTCGAAGTGTATTCGATGAACCTGGTTGTGTTATTTCCGCTGCATCCAGCATCCTCTGTCTACGTCAGGGTTCTCGTACTGTAGCCCAGTACGTCATTCAATTTCGGATATTAGCCTCTGAACTTCAGTGGAACACTGAAGCCTTAATTGCCGCCTTCTGGCAGGGGCTTTCTGATAAAATTAAAGATGCACTTACTACTCAAGAATTACCCACCTCTCTAGAAGATTTGATTTCTCTTTGCCATCCTGTAGACATGAGATTTCGTGAAAGAGAGTCTGAAAAAACAACTTCATTTAAAGCACCTCTTCGCTCAAGCCCTCAAGTTCGCCAAGTTTCATCTCCGGTGATACCTATGGAGATAGGTCGCTCCAAATTAACTTCAGAGGAGAGGGACTGAAGAGTAAAAAATAGACTTTGTATCTATTGTGCTGATTCTACTCATATGCTCAACTCATGCCCTAAAAAATCGGGAAATGCCAGGCCCTAACCAGTTCTGAAGAGGTGAAGTTAGGGTCCCTGGAGTCCTCTCCATGTTCTACGAAATTAAAAGTTTGCGCTTTTGAGGTTATGGTTTCCTTTGCTTCCAAATCTTTCATGTCCCAAGCACTTATTGACTCTGGAGCTGCAGGAAATTTTATTTCTAAATCCCTCGTGAATCAATGGTCCCTACCAGTGATTACTTTGAAAATACCTATTACTGTGACTGCTATCGATGGATCACGCATTATTAATGGTCTCATCACCCAGAGTACGTCTCCAGTAACCCTTCAAATTGGTGTATTACACCAAGAAGAAATTTCATTTTTAATTCTTCCTGTTACTACCAGTCCAATTGTATTAGGTCTTCCATGGCTTCAACGTCATTCTCCCCAGATTGACTGGCACACTCCTCAAGTTACGTCTTGGGGGCCTGAATGTCATCATCGTTTCCTCTCTCAAGTCGTTCCTTTCAAGATACAGCAATCCTCCATTTCACCTTGTTCACCGGGACTTCCTCCTCAGTATGCTTCTTTTGCCGATGTATTTGATAAAATTCAGTCTGAACGTCTTCCTCCTCATCGTTCGTAGGACTGTCCGATTGATCTTCAACCTGGCAAGACTCCTCCCAGGGGTCGTGTGTATCCACTTTCGTTACCTGAAACTCAAGCCACATCTAAGTACATCAAAGAGAATCTCCAGCGAGGATTTATTCGACCTTCTACCTCTCCCGCTGGACCAGGGTTTTTCTTCGTAAAAAAGAAAGATGGGTCATTACGTCCTTGCATAGATTTCCGTGGACTTAACGCCATAACTATCAAAAATCGGTATCCCATTCCATTAATTACTGAATTATTTGATCGTATCAAGGGAGCCCGGATCTTTACCAAGTTGGATCTTCGTGGTGCCTATAATTTAATTCGTATCAGGTCCGGTGACGAATGGAAGACAGCTTTCAACACCAGAGACGGGCATTATGAATATTTAGTAATGCCCTTCGGGTTATGTAACGCTGTTTTCCAGGGTTTCATTAATGAGATCTTCCGGGACTTGTTATATGTTTGTATCGTCGTCTATCTGGACGACATATTAATCTTTTCTCAGGACCTGCCTTCTCATCATCAACATGTGGCAGAGGTCCTTTCCAGACTCCGGAAAAATTAATTATTCTGCAAGTTAGAAAAATGTTCATTCGAGTTGCCCCAGATTCCATTTCTGGGATATATTGTCTCCGGAGTTGGTCTTCAGATGGCTCCAGAAAAGGTGAATGCTGTATTACATTGGCCTCAGCCAACTACTCTTTGTGCAATTCAGCATTTTTTAGGTTTTGCCAATTACTATAGATGCTTCATTCAAGATTTTTCCTCGATTGCATCTACTATTGTGGCCCTAACTCGTAAAGGGGCCAATACTAAACAATGGTCCTCTGAGGCCCTTCAAGCCTTCCAGTTTCTCAAAGAGTCCTTCTCCTCCGCTCCTGTTCTTCGACAGCCTGATGTGACGCTTCCCTTCTTCCTAGAGGTAGATGCCTCTAATGTTGGCTTAGGAGCCATTCTCTCCCAAAGATCGGAGCAACAAAAATTCCATCCTTGTGCCTTTTACTCTCGGGGTCTTCTGCCTGCGGAGAAGAATTATACCATCGGGGACAAGGAGTTGCTGGCTATAAAAGTAGCATTAGAGGAATGGAGATATTTGTTGGAGGGAGCTCGTCATCCTGTGACAATTTTTATTGATCATAAAAATTTGTCATATTTACAGTCTGCTCAATGTTTGAATCCTCGTCAAGCAAGATGGTCTCTTTTCTTTTCTCGTTTTGAACTAATCATAACCTTCAAACCAGCTGCGAAAAATAAAAAAGCAGATTGCCTATCTCGAGCTTTTGTGACGTCCTCAAACGTTGAAGATGGTCCTAACCACTCTATATTAGACCCCAAATGTGTTTTTCTGGCTGCTTCTTCCACTAAGGTGCTACCATTTGGGAGAACCCTCGTGCCTCCTGCTCTTAGGAAGAAAATCCTTTCGTGGTTTCACTCTTCTCGTTTTTCTGGACATTCGGGTGAACGCAAGACTTTTGAAATTCTTTCTCGAAATTACTGGTGGCCTTCTATGAGGAGAGATGTCAAAGATTTTGTGGCTGCTTGTGAATTGTGTTCCCAGTTTAAGACTCCCCGCAGAACTCCAGCGGGTTTGCTTCAACCACTACCCATTCCTTCCAAGCCGTGGACCCATATTAGTATGGACTTTGTTACTGATCTTCCTCCTAGTAAAAAGTGCTATACTATTTGGGTAGTGGTGGATAGATTTTCGAAGATGGCACATTTCGTTCCTTTGACCGGTTTACCTTCTTCATCTACTCTGGCTGATTATTTCATCAAAGAAATCTTCCGTATTCATGGATGTCCTTCCGAGATTGTTTCAGATAGAGGAGTGCAATTCGTTTCCAGATTCTGGCGGGCCCTCTGTAAGACCTTGGGTATCCGATTATCACTCTCATCCTCCTACCATCCTCAATCAAACGGACAAACCAAAAGGGTCAATCAAGATCTTGAGACTTTTATAAGGATGTTCTCTTCAGCCAACCAAGACAACTGGGTAGATTTGCTTCCATGGGCTGAATTCGCTCATAACAACATGTATCATGAATCATCTTCTAAAACTCCATTCTTTGTGGTTTACGGTCACCATCCGTCTTTTCCGGAATTTCCTGCCCTCCCTCCCACCCAAGTTCCTGCTGTAGAGACTGTGTGTCAGACCTTCAAAAATAGTTGGTCTCAGGTCAGAACCTGTTTAAAGAAGACATCTGCCAGATATAAGTCTTTTGCAGATAAAAAGAGACGGGCTATTCCACCACTTTAAATCGGAGATCGTGTATGGTTATCAACCAAAAATATTCGTTTGAAGGTCCCATCTATGAAGTTCGCTCCTCGTTTTATTGGTCCATATAGGATCATTCAAGTGATAAATCCAGTTTGTTTCAAACTTCTACTACCTAAGAACCTTCGTATTTCCAATGCATTCCATGTGTCTTTGCTCAAACTTCTTATCATCAACCGTTTCTCGGTCCCTCCTTCAGCACCTCGGCCAGTTCAAGCTCATCAAGAGGAGGACTTTGAGATTACTCACATATTGGATGCAAAAATTTCGCGAGGTGTGCTTCGCTTCCTCGTTCATTGGAAGGGCTTTGGTCCTGAAGAGCGTTCATGGATTAAAGCAGAAGATCTCAACGCTCCAGCTCTTCTTAAGAAGTTTTATTCCAAGTTTCCGGACAAACCCGTTTCCATGTGTTCTGTGCCCACCTTTAAAAGGGGGGGTACTGTCACTCACGGGACTGTGAGTGCCATTTCTCCTGTGTTCAGGAACCGTGGCCGTCCGCCATCCTGAGGGTCTGCGCATGTGCAGCCCTTATGAAACCTTCAGTACCTGTTGCTTTTAATTAATTGGATGATCAGGCAACCCTCCCTATTTAAACCACCTGTGATCATTACCTGGTTGCCTGATCTTGGAGTCTCATTCCCCATGAGCCTCTGAAGGTGTTCCTGTGTTTCCTCGTGTATTCAGCTCCAGCTGATTCCTGTCTACTACTATTGTGGTTTCCAGACCACTTCAACTCTTCTGTGTTCATCGTGTCTGCACTCAGCTGATTCCTATCTGCTACTGCTGCCAGATTCCAGTCCGCCTCAACTCTCCTGTGTTCAGCGTGTCTGCTCTCCGCTGCCTCCGTTACTACTTCCGGTTTCCAGACCGTCTCAACTCTCCTGTGTTCATCGTGTCAGCTCAGCTGATTCCTATCTGCTACTGCTGCCGGATTCCAGACCGTCTCTACTCTCCTGTGTTCAGCGTGTCTCCCCTCCGCTGCCTTCGCTACTACTGCCGGATTCCAGACCGCCTCTACTCTCCCGTGTTCAGCGTGCCTTCCCTCCGCTGCCTCCGCTACTACTGCCGGATACCAGACAGCCTCAACTCTCCCGTGTTCATCATGTTTCCAATTTCACTTACTACTGCTTCCTGAGTATTGCTCCGTTGATTACCGGTTACCTTCCGTGCGCTGCACCAACCTGATTACCGCTTCCATCCTCCAGTGGTCTCTCCTCCTGCCGGCGTTCAGCCGTTCAGGTATCCCTGCACGTCTCCTTGACAGCCTGCTCTCCTGAACCGCGGTATGCATACTTTCCATTGACTTTGCTATTGTATTGCATATCCGTCTGGACTGTGTTGTGTTCATCTCCGGAGTCTTCCATCTACTAAAGCTATTGTTGCTATTGACTTTGTTTCCTATTACCTGGATCTCTATAGTGACTTTGTATACTTCAAGCAGCGCTTGCCAGTTATTAATATATTGTGGGTATCATCGTGGGATCAAGTTCCGTGTGCCCCATGTATCCTCTGCATTCCATTCATCTCCTCGTGCCCCTCCTCACATATATATAGCAGTGGTACAACTTGCTAAACGCAGACCACTGACTCCTGTTTCCCATTGGCACCAGTTTCAAGTATCCTCTCACACAAGCAGTGGTACAACTTGCTGTACGCAGACCACTGACTTCCACGTTACCTACTTGCACCTGGAATCCATTCCTTCACTATAGACAGTGGTATAACTTGCTATACGCAGACCACTGACTCTCACTACCTCCTCTCTACTCCTGGACATTCCTCCTCACTATAGCAGTGGTACAACTTGCTGTACGCAGACCACTGACTCTCCTCACTTTTACTTGTCCATCTGGTTCCTCGTGTTCATACATCTAAGTCATTACCAGTTGCTGCTAGTCATAGACTTTCCTTGAGCATTCTCTCACCATCTGCTGATTCTCCTGTTCCGTTGTCACCCTGCTACCAGAGGACCATAGTACCAGCTATATTACTCTGGTAAGAACATCATCTAGTGATATCCTGGGCAAAGACTCCTAGTGCCCGTGACAGTAAGATCAGGCCATCACAGACCCAGGAGCGGAACCTACAGCTAAAGAGATGCTGCAGTATCTGGTTACCCGTATTGAACAACAGGATGTTCGCCAACAATAATTGCTGCAATGTTGCCAGGCGTTAGCCTTCCAAAGAACGTCTGCGCAAAATATCACAGCTACTGTTGATGCTCCTGTGCCTTCCTCCGTTTCCCCAGTGCCATCCCAGGTGTCTACTGCTTCCACGCTACACCTGCCTACTCCTTCAAAATATGATGGAGACCCCAAAACATGCAGGGGTTTTCTAAATCAATGCTCAGTTCATTTTGAGCTTCAACCTCACAATTTCTCTACTCATCGTTCCAGAGTGGCTTACCTCATTTCCTTGTTTTCCGGACAAGCTCTCGCATGGGCCTCCCCTCTGTGGGAGAGAAATGATCCATTATTACAAGATAGTGCCAAATTTATTTCCACGTTTCGAAGTGTATTCGATGAACCTGGTCGTGTTATTTCCGCTGCATCCAGCATCCTCTGTCTACGTCAGGGTTCTCGTACTGTAGCCCAGTACGTCATTCAATTTCGGATATTAGCCTCTGAACTTCAGTGGAACACTGAAGCCTTAATTGCCGCCTTCTGGCAGGGGCTTTCTGATAAAATTAAAGATGCACTTACTACTCAAGAATTACCCACCTCTCTAGAAGATTTGATTTCTCTTTGCCATCCTGTAGACATGAGATTTCGTGAAAGAGAGTCTGAAAAAACAACTTCATTTAAAGCACCTCTTCGCTCAAGCCCTCAAGTTCGCCAAGTTTCATCTCCGGTGATACCTATGGAGATAGGTCGCTCCAAATTAAGTTCAGAGGAGAGGGACTGAAGAGTAAAAAATAGACTTTGTATCTATTGTGCTGATTCTACTCATATGCTCAACTCATGCCCTAAAAAAATCGGGAAATGCCAGGCCCTAACCAGTTCTGGAGAGGTGAAGTTAGGGTCCCTGGAGTCCTCTCCATGTTCTACGAAATTAAAAGTTTGCGCTTTTGAGGTTACGGTTTCCTTTGCTTCCAAATCTTTCATGTCCCAAGCACTTATTGACTCTGGAGCTGCAGGAAATTTTATTTCTAAATCCCTCGTGAATCAATGGTCCCTACCAGTGATTACTTTGAAAATACCTATTACTGTGACTGCTATCGATTGATCACGCATTATTAATGGTCTCATCACCCAGAGTACGTCTCCAGTAACCCTTCAAATTGGTGTATTACACCAAGAAGAAATTTCATTTTTAATTCTTCCTGTTACTACCAGTCCGATTGTATTAGGTCTTCCATGGCTTCAACGTCATTCTCCCCAGATTGACTGGCACACTCCTCAAGTTACGTCTTGGGGGCCTGAATGTCATCATCGTTGCCTCTCTCAAGTCGTTCCTTTCAAGATACAGCAATCCTCCATTTCACCTTGTTCACCGGGACTTCCTCCTCAGTATGCTTCTTTTGCCGATGTATTTGATAAAATTCAGTCTGAACGTTTTACTCCTCATCGTTCGTGGGACTGTCCGATTGATCTTCAACCTGGCAAGACTCCTCCCAGGGGTCGTGTGTATCCACTTTCGTTACCTGAAACTCAAGCCACATCTAAGTACATCAAAGAGAATCTCCAGCGAGGATTTATTCGACCTTCTACCTCTCCCGCTGGACGAGGGTTTTTCTTCGTAAAAAAGAAAGATGGGTCATTACGCCCTTGCAGAGATTTCCGTGGACTAAACGCCATAACTATCAAAAATCGGTATCCCATTCCATTAATTACTGAGTTATTTGATCGTATCAAGGGAGCCCGGATCTTTACCAAGTTGGATCTTCGTGGTGCCTATAATTTAATTCGTATCAGGTCCGGTGACGAATGGAAGACAGCTTTCAACACCAGAGACGGGCATTATGAATATTTAGTAATGCCCTTCGGGTTATGTAACGCTGTTTTCCAGGGTTTCATTAATGAGATCTTCCGGGACTTGTTATATGTTTGTGTCGTCGTCTATCTGGACGACATATTAATCTTTTCTCAGGACCTGCCTTCTCATCATCAACATGTGGCAGAGGTCCTTTCCAGACTCCGGAAAAATTCTTTATTCTGCAAGTTAGAAAAATGTTCATTCGAGTTGCCCCAGATTCCATTTCTGGGATATATTGTCTCCGGAGTTGGTCTTCAGATGGATCCAGAAAAGGTGAATGCTGTATTACATTGGCCTCAGCCAACTACTCTTTGTGCAATTCAGCGTTTTTTAGGTTTTGCCAATTACTATAGATGCTTCATTCAAGATTTTTCCTCGATTGCATCTCCTATTGTGGCCCTAACTCGTAAAGGGGCCAATACTAAACAATGGTCCTCTGAGGCCCTTCAAGCCTTCCAGTTTCTCAAAGAGTCCTTCTCCTCTGCTCCTGTTCTTCGACATCCTGATGTGATGCTTCCCTTCTTCCTAGAGGTAGATGCCTCTAATGTTGGCTTAGGAGCCATTCTCTCCCAAAGATCGGAGCAACAAAAATTCCATCCTTGTGCCTTTTACTCTCGGGGTCTTCTGCCTGCGGAGAAGAATTATACCATCGGGGACAAGGAGTTGCTGGCTATAAAAGTAGCATTAGAGGAATGGAGATATTTGTTGGAGGGAGCTCGTCATCCTGTGACAATTTTTATTGATCATAAAAATTTGTCATATTTACAGTCTGCTCAATGTTTGAATCCTCGTCAAGCAAGATGGTCTCTTTTCTTTTCTCGTTTTGAACTAATCATAACCTTCAAACCAGCTGCGAAAAATAAAAAAGCAGATTGCCTATCTCGAGCTTTTGTGACGTCCTCAAACGTTGAAGATGGTCCTAACCACTCTATATTAGACCCCAAATGTGTTTTTCTGGCTGCTTCTTCCACTAAGGTGCTACCATTTGGGAGAACCCTCGTGCCTCCTGCTCTTAGGAAGAAAATCCTTTCGTGGTTTCACTCTTCTCGTTTTTCTGGACATTCGGGTGAACGCAAGACTTTTGAAATTCTTTCTCGAAATTACTGGTGGCCTTCTATGAGGAGAGATGTCAAAGATTTTGTGGTTGCTTGTGAATTGTGTTCCCAGTTTAAGACTCCCCGCAGAACTCCAGCGGGTTTGCTTCAACCACTACCCATTCCTTCCAAGCCGTGGACCCATATTAGTATGGACTTTGTTACTGATCTTCCTCCTAGTAAAAACTGCTATACTATTTGGGTAGTGGTGGATAGATTTTCGAAGATGGCACATTTCGTTCCTTTGACCGGTTTACCTTCTTCATCTACTCTGGCTGATTATTTCATCAAAGAAATCTTCCGTATTCATGGATGTCCTTCCGAGATTGTTTCAGATAGAGGAGTGCAATTCGTTTCCAGATTCTGGCGGGCCGTCTGTAAGACCTTGGGTATCCGATTATCACTCTCATCCTCCTACCATCCTCAATCAAACGGACAAACCAAAAGGGTCAATCAAGATCTTGAGACTTTTATAAGGATGTTCTCTTCAGCCAACCAAGACAACTGGGTAGATTTGCTTCCATGGGCTGAATTCGCTCATAACAACATGTATCATGAATCATCTTCTAAAACTCCATTCTTTGTGGTTTACGGTCACCATCCGTCTTTTCCGGAATTTCCTGCCCTCCCTCCCACCCAAGTTCCTGCTGTAGAGACTGTGTGTCAGATCTTTAAAAATAGTTGGTCTCAGGTCAGAACCTGTTTAAAGAAGACATCTGCCAGATATAAGTCTTTTGCAGATAAAAAGAGACGGGCTATTCCACCACTTTAAATCGGAGATCGTGTATGGTTATCAACCAAAAATATTCGTTTGAAGGTCCCATCTATGAAGTTCGCTCCTCGTTTTATTGGTCCATATAGGATCATTCAAGTGATAAATCCAGTTTGTTTCAAACTTCTACTACCTAAGAACCTTCGTATTTCCAATGCATTCCATGTGTCTTTGCTCAAACTTCTTATCATCAACCGTTTCTCGGTCCCTCCTTCAGCACCTCGGCCAGTTCAAGCTCATCAAGAGGAGGACTTTGAGATTACTCACATATTGGATGCAAAAATTTCGCGAGGAGTGCTTCGCTTCCTCGTTCATTGGAAGGGCTTTGGTCCTGAAGAGCGTTCATGGATTAAAGCAGAAGATCTCAACGCTCCAGCTCTTCTTAAGAAGTTTTATTCCAAGTTTCCGGATAAACCCGTTTCCATGTGTTCTGTGCCCACCTTTAAAAGGGGGGGAACTGTCACTCACGGGACTGTGAGTGCCATTTCTCCTGTGTTCAGGAACCGTGGCCGTCCGCCATCCTGAGGGTCTGCGCATGTGCAGCCCTTATGAAACCTTCAGTACCTGTTGCTTTTAATTGATTGGATGATCAGGCAACCCTCCCTATTTAAACCACCTGTGATCATTACCTGGTTGCCTGATCTTGGAGTCTCATTCCCCATGAGCCTCTGAAGGTGTTCCTGTGTTTCCTCGTGTATTCAGCTCCAGCTGATTCCTGTCTACTACTATTGTGGTTTCCAGACCACTTCAACTCTTCTGTGTTCATTGTGTCTGCACTCAGCTGATTCCTATCTGCTACTGCTGCCGGATTCCAGTCCGCCTCAACTCTCCTGTGTTCAGCGTGTCTGCTCTCCGCTGCCTCCGTTACTACTGCCGGTTTCCAGACCGTCTCAACTCTCCTGTGTTCATCGTGTCAGCTCAGCTGATTCCTATCTGCTACTGCTGCCGGATTCCAGACCGTCTTTACTCTCCTGTGTTCAGCGTGTCTCCCCTCCGCTGCCTTCGCTACTACTGCCGGATTCCAGACCGCCTCTACTCTCCCGTGTTCAGCGTGCCTTCCCTCCGCTGCCTCCGCTACTACTGCCAGATACCAGACAGCCTCAACTCTCCCGTGTTTATCATGTTTCCAGTTTCACTTACTACTGCTTCCTGAGTATTGCTCCATTGATTACCGGTTACCTTCCGTGCGCTGCACCAACCTGATTACCGCTTCCATCCTCCAGTGGTCTCTCCTCCTGCCGGCGTTCAGCCGTTCAGGTATCCCTGCACGTCTCCTTGACAGCCTGCTCTCCTGAACCGCGGTATGCATACTTTCCATTGACTTTGCTATTGTATTGCATATCCGTCTGGACTGTGTTGTGTTCATCTCCGGAGTCTTCCATCTACTTAAGCTATTGTTGCTATTGACTTTGTTTCCTATTACCTGGATCTCTAAAGTGACTTTTTATACTTCAAGCAGCGCTTGTCAGTTATTATTATATTATGGTTATCATCGTGGGATCAAGTTTCGTGTGCCCCGTGTATCCTCTGCATTCCATTCATCTCCTCGTGCCCCTCCTCACATATATATAGCAGTGGTACAACTTGCTAAACGCAGACCACTGACTCCTGTTTCCCATTGGCACCAGTTTCAAGTATCCTCTCACACAAGCAGTGGTACAACTTTCTGTACGCAGACAACTGACTTCCCCGTTACCTACTTGCACCTGGAATCCATTCCTTCACTATAGACAGTGGTACAACTTGCTATACGCAGACCACTGACTCTCACTACCTCCTCTCTACACCTGGACATTCCTCCTCACTATAGCAGTGGTACAACTTGCTGTACGCAGACCACTGACTCTCCTCACGTTTACTTGTCCATCTGGTTCCTCGTGTTCATACATCTAAGTCATTACCAGTTGCTGCTAGTCATAGACTTTCCTTGAGCATTCTCTCACCATCTGCTGATTCTCTTGTTCCATTGTCACCCTGCTACCAGAGGACCATAGTACCAGCTATATTACTCTGGTAAGAACATCATCTGGTGATATCCTGGGCAAAGACTCCTAGTGCCCGTGACAATCTCTATGCGGATGATACCCAACTTTATCTATCCTCTCCTGATCTCTCGACATCTGTGTTGTCCCCTGTAACTGACTGTCTTTCTGCTATTTCATCTTGGATGTCCTCTCGCCAATTCAAACTTAATCTTTCTGAAACAGAGTTAATAATATTCCCACCCACCAACAAGAGCATACCTGACATTTCTATTTCTGTTGATAACATGACTATAAATCCCACCCCACAAGTTCGCTGCCTTGGTGTAATCCTTGACTCACACCTATCCTTTGTTCCCCACATTGACTCTATATCTAAATCATGTTACATACATCTAAACAACATTTCCAGAATTCGCACATATCTCACACAAGACACTGCAAAAACCTTAATTCATGCACTTATCATCTCCCCCATTGACTATTGCAATTCCTGCCTTACTGGCCTTCCCAAAAACAGACTTAAACCCCTACAATCTATTTTGCACGCTGTGGAAAAATTGATTTTGCTTGCAAATCGTTATTCCTCTGTTGAATCACTCTGTATGTCTCTACACTGGTTGCCTGTTTTCTACCGAATCCAATATAAAATACTCTTACTAACCTACAAGGCCATCAACAAAGCTGCACCAACATACATCTCCTCTCTTGTCACAATATATTTCCCAACTCGGCAACTCCGTTCTGCACAAGATCTGCGTCTCTCATCCACACTCATTACATCCTCCCATTCCCGGTTAAAGGACTTTTTTTTTGGGTTGCACCTACTCTATGGAATTCTCTCCCTTGCCCAATAAGACTCTCCTCTAGTCTACAAGCTTTTAAGCGTTCTCTGAAAACCCACCTCTTCAGACAAGCTTATAATATTCCTCAACCACCCTCTTAACCTCAGTACATTACCCTATTACCACCTGTTATACAACTACCCCTTGATCACCATTGTTGTGTGACAGGATCATTTAGCTTATGAGTCACTTTTACCTTTGCAGTCTGGCTGGGCCGACTGCAAATGTAGACTTAACCTCATGTGTCAAACGCCCATTGTCCAATAGATTGTAAGCTTGCGAGCAGGGTCTTCTCACCTCTTTGTCTGTTTTACCCAGTTTGTTTATTCACTAATACTCTTTACTTACACCAGACCTGTAGCTGGTGCATGTGATACAACAGAACACGTACCTGAGAGATGCCCAAGGCATTCTGCTGCTGCATGCGATCGAGCTTTGTCACTCCCTTACTGTACACTAACTAAGTGCATAGACCCCTTCCCATCCCTATTTCGCCCATGAAATCATAGGATGCCGTAAGTGTCTTTCATGCTTGAAAATGAATTGCACACACTCGCCTTCTCTATCATATAGTCAGTTTCAGTTTAATTTAAGTTCCCATCTCTGTTAAAGAGCACACACAACCCAGTAGACCAATTAGACAGAGAATTACAGACAGAGCATAATTAAACAGTGTGATTGAGCGCCAGTCGCATGGCATGTCCACCACAACGTTCTTTTCTAACCATTTTCCATTAACCCCGAAGTATATTAGAGTGGATGGCCTATTTATGATAAAATCCAGAGTGTCCTCCTCACTTTGGGATTAATAAGATAATACCTTATGACTAATGGAATTAAGCTCCAACTGTTAGATTGATATGTTAAAAGAGAGAAAAATAGTGTAGATGTATGCTATGTGTTTGATGGAAGTGGCTTCACTGCCATTCACTTGCCAACCAGGAAGTGGACTTGGACGTGATGTGCTGATATTTGTCGCTGAAGTCTTTATGTATTTTTGTATTTTTTTTTATATATGCTCAATTTTTATTGTGAGATGATGGATATCTGGAAATAAATTATCTTTTTTTAGCATAAAGATAATGCACTATGAGTGCTTGCTTTTTTCATATATATATATATATATATATATATATATATATATATATATACACAAGTTAACCCGTGCATGATACTCATTCATTCTAGTCAAATCAAGCTACTTCAGGTGTTAAAAAGGTTCTTGTTATGCATTTGGGGCTAGGCCAGGCCTCCTCAGGGAAAGAGCGTTACTTCCCGACGCAAGCGCCCTTTTTAATGTGTGTTCATGAGGTAAAATTACCTCACGAAAATGAGTTTGACCCCTCAACTCATAAATTAAGCCTTTACTACCCCTCCCACGGGGGGAAGGGGGGATGATGGAAGTTAACTGACTTCAATATTCTAATTTTTTTGTCAAATAATGTCAGTATACCAAATTTCAGGTCAATTAGATGAGCCCTTTCTGAGAAAATAGTTTTTTCCACACACACTAACACACGCCGCTACACATGTGTGTTCATGAGGTAAAATGACCTCACGAAAATGAGTTTGAGCCCTCAACTCATAAATTTAGCCTTTACTACCCCTCCCACGGGGGGAAGGGGGGATGATGGAAGTTAACTGACTTCACTATTCTAATTTTTTTGTCAAATAATGTCAGTATACCAAATTTCAGGTCAATTGGATGAGCCCTTTCTGAGAAAATAGTTTTTTCCACATACACACTAACACACGCCGCTAGGCTTTTACTTTTATATATTAGATAATGCTAAGAATTTAGTAGGTCAGTGTATAACTCCGCCCAGCAGGTGGCAATGCAGCTTGTTTTTGTTTTTTTTCACACACAGACTAACACACGCCACTAGGTTTTTATATTATAGATATATATATATATATATATATATATATATATATATATATATATATATACCGTATTTCCCCATGTATAAGACGCACCTTTTTCCCCAAAATTTGGGGTCTAAAACATGGGTGCGTCTTATACAGGGGTAGCGGGGATGCAGGGAGGGGGGGGCAGCATTATTGTGACAGCAGGGGGATCGAGGGGAAGCCGGGCAGCATTATAGTGACAGCGGGGAGATCGAGGGGGAGCGGGGCAGCATTATTGTGACAGCAGGGTAATCGAGGGGGAGCGGGGCAGCATTGTAGTGACAGCGGGGTGATCGAAGGGGAGCAGGGCTGCATTAGAGTGACAGCAGTGTGATCGAGGGGGAGCGGGGCAGCATTATACTGACAGCGGGGTGATCGAGGGGGAGCGGGGCAGCATTGTAGTGACAGCGGGGTGATCAAGGGGGAGCGGGGCAGCATTGTAGTGACAGCAGGGTGATCGAGGGGGAGCAGGGCTGCATTAGAGTGGCAGCAGGGGGATTGAGGGGAAGCATTAAAGTGACAGTGGGGGGATCGAGGGGAAGCGGAACAGCATTAGAGTGACAGCAGGGGGATCCAGGAGGAGACGGACAGAGGCATAGTGGCAGCTGGGGGGCGATTGCAGGGAGAGTGTGCTGCCCGGCTGCTCTGATCACAATCAGAGCAGCCGGCCATTACACTCTCCCTGCCATTTTTGACAGCTACCGTAACATTTTTTTTTTTATTTTGGGGCCGAAATTAAGGTGCGTCTTATACATGGGAGCGCCTTATACATGGGGAAATACGGTATATATATATATATATATATATATATATGCGTATGGACCCTTACTAACCATTGAAGTGCAGTAAGAAGGAGGAGTCCCACAATGCAGTCTTGTCAGATCTTGGAAGCTAGGCAGAGTTTGGCTGGGTTGTTTTCTGGATGGATGACCACCTAACGCAATAAGAAGGAAGAGTCCTACGACATACTATAGGCTTATGATCTGAGATTATTCTTGTAAGTGTGCACCCCTTAGGGGGGATTTTGGAAATGATTGAGAACTATCACTGTGAGACGTGAGGTGTTGAATGTTAGAGAATCACAAGCATCACAAACACAAGTTGCATTTATAACAGTTTGCATTATGATATTTTCTCTGTGATTATTTCTTCCCCTACATATAACGTCTATTCAGAGAGGAAGGATCCTGACATGCTAATAAAATAATTTGATGAGATATGCTTATCAGTGAAAAATGTCATAATGGACAGACATGCATTTAACACTACTGTGCAGAGCCCCTCTGAAAGCATCCAGTGATCTACTGCCAGATTGAAACTATTAGCAAAGAAATATGAATATGGTGATTTATCAAGTGAGCTTATCAGGGACAGAATTGTGTCTGGGACTTATGATGATGTCACCAGGGGAGTGCTGGCACATTTTAGCCCTGGGGGCAAGATATGACTCAGCAGCCTGTTTTAAAGGAGAAAGAATGCAGATGGCCAAGTAACCCAGCCCAAGGTAGCCCACTATGGGACTGGCCCAGGGGGCAGATGCCGCTCTGCTTCCCAGCCCAGCCTGCCCCTGGATGTCACTCGTACGCATCCCCTGCGGGAGATGACACTGACACTGGACACTGCTATACACATATGCATGTTACACGAACAGTCCCGCAAAAATGCAATCGAGATGAAAAAAGAGCCTAATATATGTGATCTCCGGCAACATGAGCAGCAACAAACACGCTGTGTGAATTGCAGCCATCGCCATACCTATGAACGTCACAAATATCCTGCTTTCAAAAAACGCTGCAATGCCTGTGGTAAACAAAATAACTTTTCTTGCTGGTGCAGGTCCAATCCCAAAGGTGATGACAGACAACACTACAGTGCACGTTTCAGCAGCCCTCCGCACCAGTGGCGCACACAGGGGGGGTTTCTGGGTCTCCAGAAACCCCCCCCCCTCCGCTAACTAAGTGCCCACCATAGTGGCACTGTACTATACAGCAGTTGCGGCGCTGTCAAAGAAGCGTCCACGGCAGTGCTGTATACACCGCCGTGGACGCTTCTTTGACAGCGCCACGGCTGCTGTATAGGACAGCGCTGCCGAAACGGAGCTCGCATGCGCAGCAGCTCTCGCGTGGGTTTTTTTTTTTTGGAGGGGGGGTTCAGCCCCCCCTGACAATTCTGCGTGTGCCCCTGCGCCCATACGGTAGATACACCACAAGAAAACAATCCTGATACCAGTCTTCACTGTGAGAGTGTTGACCTCAGGGCTGAATAGGGTGAAAATCTTACCACCATAGTTGATAAGGAGACAAATAACGCCATCAAAAGTAGGATTGACACTGACACCAAATGCAATGTCATGTTACATGAACTCCTCCAGCGTACAAATCCCAAGACACCTATTGACTGTTCTCACACGTTGAATCTAAATGCTTTCGGTGGCCAGATAATCAAGATTTTTCACTCTACAGGTGTCCCACTGCAGTTTCATAATGTGGGTAGTAATGTCAAACCTTTGCTAGGACTGCCGGACAGTGTGCTGATGTGCATGTGCTGCAACAGGATATTCCAGAATTAAGAGACTTTGCTGATCTGTTCAATTGCGAGACCATTGGAAATATCCCTGTCACATATCACATGTATCTTGATGAGACTGTTCCTCCTACAGTGTGTGCTCCCAGAAGGGTGCCTTTGGCCATGAAAGATAAGGTGATAGCAGAAATAATTCATATGACAACATTAGGTGTCATTGTTTCAGTGATAGAAACCACACCGTGGGTGTCGGCCATGGTTGGTTCATTACGCATCTGCATTGACTGCTTCATCTGCCGTTTCATCAGAAGGAAAGTCTTTGCTTCTGATGAAACGGCAGATGAAGCAGAGAAACGTGTTAAGCAGTTTATTCGATTGATACTTATGAGTGCTTAATTCCTGCCAGAGTTAATGAGGACCTATATATTGCCAGCACAAACATTGGCTATACATACATCGCTTTCAAGTAAGCTGTTTCTTCCAATGTGAGTTATATGCAATTCAGCACATCTATCTTACATCCGGACAAGCACATACCTGAGAGACGGCCTGTTATCGGGGAAATATGCAAGCTGCAGTATTCCACAGGTGATATAATGCATTATTTGACATTTCAATTTTGAATGGATTATATATTTGCACACACAGTTGTGTTTATCGGAACATCCAAAGAGAGATAAGGAATACCTTTCACGATAATAGCCGGGACAGATCTAAATAAATTGGGGTTTTTGAAAAAATATCCCCTGCTCCACGGGCTGGAGCCAAAAGTGTCTTTTGATTTGAGATAATACTCTCCATGATAGTGAATCTCTCTGACACAACATGCGAGCACACTGAACTTAAATAATTCTACTGTGGATACAGGCTGCTTTTGTCTATATATCACTAGCACGATTCAGAACATTAATGCCATTTGAATTTATGATGTGCTTGAGTTCCTCAATTCTGCCTGATTATCCATAAATATGTTTTATCAAATACCTTTGTTATTTTATTGATACAATTTTTATCTATGCTAATAAATAATATATGATATATCAAGCGCCCACTATTTTTGTCTATAGATTGTACCATTCATTGTAGGTTGGATACCTATTTGTGGTGCAGCTGATATACATATATACATATATATACTGTATAAGTTAATAATAGCGCCCAATTTGTTTTATTGTTACCGTTAGTTTTTACACAATGACGTTGAATGGTGTTGGTTGGACTGTCATGCTGATGCTTTTGCTTTCCTTAAGGTTATGATCACTTCTAGCCCGGTGCTCCAGTTCTTTGATGTACATTTTCCTGTAGTCATTTCTGCTGATGCTTCCCAACATGGTCTTGGTGCTGTCTGTTTACAGCGCAACACACCCATCAGTTTTGCATCCAGAGCCCTTACAGACATTGAGTCACTATACGATCAGATTGAAAAAGAACTGCTTGCCCTTGTCTTTGCCTGTCAAAAGTCCCATGAGTTCATCTATGGACGTCCAGTGGTGGTTGAAACAGATAACCAACCACTGATCGCTATTCTTCGCAAACCTATGCACGCTGCTTCAGCAAGTATCCAACAGTTCATGCTCAAACTCCAAAGGTACCAACTCGATGTGGTGTACTGTCACGGTTCTTGCGAGAGACTCGGCAGCTGTACCGTAGAAAGAGTGGTAACAGAATAAGTAGAGCCACTGAAGGAGATGCAGTTTGGTGTAACCCTGCAGACCAGTATATAGTGTTATGTTCAGTAGAAATGAGCGTCAGCTCTGCAGACAAGGTAGGGATGATGTCCGGAGGTGAGCGTCAGCTCTGCAGACCACTATGTGGTGTAAAGTTCAGTAGAAGTGAGCGTCAGCTCTGTAGACCACTATGTGGTGTAAAGTTCAGTAGAAATGAGCGTCAGCTCTGCAGACAATGTAGGGACGATGTCCGGAGGTGAGCGTCAGCTCTGCAGGCCACTATGTGGCGGAGAGTCCAGTAGAATGAGCATAAGCTCTGTAGGCCACTATGTGGTGTAGAGTTTAGTAGAAATGAGCGTCAGCTCTGCAGACAATGTAGGGACGATGTCCGGAGGTGAGCGTCAGCTCTGCAGGCCACTATGTGGTGTAAAGTTCAGTAGAAGTGAGCGTAAGCTCTGTAGACCACTATGTGGTGTAGAGTTCAGTAGAAATGAGCGTCAGCTCTGCAGACAAGGTAGGGACGATGTCCGGAGGTGAGCGTCAGCTCTGCAGACTAGGCAAGAAGAAAGTAGCAGGAGATGCCAGGAAGCCACTTCTATCACCAGGAGGTGACTCAAAGAACAGGCACTGAAGATAGGGAGGAGGTGCCTTTTAAAGTTGCCGCCAATGAGAAGGACCAATCAGCTGCAGGCAGGGAGATTCATGTCACCGCCGGGTCTGCGCATGCGCAGACCCGGATCCAAGATGGCGGCGCCCAGCGGGAAGCGGAGCGCCGGAGCCAGGTAAGTCTGCCGGGTGTCGGGTGCGCTGCCCGCACACCCGGCGTGTGATAGTACCTCCCCTTTAAAGACGGGCACCGCACGTCTACTGCCAGGTTTCAAGGGAAATTTTTTGCGGAATTTATCCAGCAGGTAGGGGGCGTGGATGTCGGATGCACGAACCCAAGAGCGTTCTTCAGGACCGAAACCCTTCCAATCAACCAGGTATTTCAGGCCGCCTTTACAACTTTTTGAGTCCAAGATTTGTTTGAGTTCGAACTCCTCTTCTTGATGGACTCCAGGAGTGGTGGAAGGAGCTACCGAAGTGAATTGATTAATCTTCAGAGGTTTTAATAAAGACATATGGAAAGAGTTAACAATGCGCAGAGATGCTGGTAATCGTAATTTAAAGCAGACTGGGTTAATAACTTCAGAGATGCTGTATGGGCCAATAAATCGCGGAGCCAATTTCATGCAAGGGACTCTGAGGCGTATATTCTTGGTGGAGAGCCACACTCTATCACCAACCTTGAAAATGGGAAGAAATCTACGTTTTTTTATCCGCGGCCAGTTTGTAGCGTGTAGAAGTTTTCTTAAGACAGGACCTTACTTGTCTCCAAATGGTGAGGAATTTGTTATATAGAGAATTGGCTGCAGGCACCTTTCTCAAATTTAGGAAGAGACAGATGATGTCCATAGACCACCAGAAAAGGGGATTTAGCCGAAGACTCATGGAAGGCGTTGTTATGGGCAAATTCCGCCCATGGTAGCAGATCTACCCAGTTATCCTGGTTGGCGGTAGAAAACATTCTGAGGTAGGTCTCCAAATCCTGGTTCACCCTCTCGGTCTGTCCATTGGATTGAGGATGATATCCAGACGATAGACTCAGTTTGATTCCCAATAACTTGCAGAGAGCTCTCCAGAATTTGGAAACGAATTGCACACCTCGATCAGAGACTATGTCGAGTGGACAGCCATGTAGGCGGAATATTTCCTTGACAAAAAAATGGGATGCCAGGACTGGAGAGGATGGAAGACCCGGAAGTGCTGTGAAATGGGCCATTTTAGAAAATCGATCCACTACCACCCATATAACGGTGCAATTCTTACTAGGTGGGAGATCGGTAATAAAATCCATACTTATATGGGTCCATGGTTCATGAGGTATGGGCAATGGACGTAGTAAACCAGCAGGAGACTGATGAGTGGACTTATTCTGAGAACAAACGCTACAGGAGGAGACAAAGTCCTTAACGTCAGTGTGAAGACTGGGCCACCAGTAGTTTCTGGATATCAGTTTGATGGTCTTACGGGACCCAGTATGTCCGGTGAAGAGGGTAGAGTGGTAATGTTTCAGCAGTTTGTGGCGAAGACTAGGAGAGACAAAACTTCTCCCCGGTGGGGGTTTTGAGGGTTTAAGCTGAGTAGCTAACACTAGGCATTTAGGGTCCAGAATAAGATGGACAGGATCCTCCTCCGTGACTTCATGAGTAGAAAAAGCACGAGAAAGAGCATCAGCTCTCTTATTCCTAATGCCAGGTTTGAAAGTAATGCGAAGTTCGAAGCGAGAAAAGAATAAAGACCAGCGTGCTTGTCTGGGGTTCAAGCACTGCGCGGTTTGGAGGTAGAGCAAGTTTTTATGGTCCGTGAAGATAGTCACTGGATATAGTGCTCCCTCCAGGAGATATCGCCACTCCGCTAGCGCTGCTTTAATTGCCAACAATTCCTTATCCCCTATGGTGTAATTCTTCTCGGCAGGGAGGAATTTCCTAGAGAAAAGGGCACACGGGTGGAATTGGCCCAGGAGAGATTTCTGTGAAAGGACGGCCCCGATGCCCTCATTGGAGGCATCGATCTCCAGAAAGAATGAAGAGGAAACATCCGGTTGTTGGAGGATAGGTGCAGAGACGAAAGCTTTTTTCAAGAAGTCAAAGGCCTCGATCGCAGCTGAAGACCAAGATTTAGGGTTGGAACCCTTACGATTTAGAGCCACGATAGGTGCCACAATGGTGGAGTAGCCCTGGATGAAGCGCCTATAGTAGTTGGCGAATCCGAGGAAACGTTGAATAGGTTTCAGCCCAAGAGGAAGAGGCCATTCTAAAATTGCTTTGACTTTATCTGGATCCATCTGTAATCCGGATCCAGAGACGATGTAACCCAGAAACGGCATCTGAGGGAGTTCGAAGGAGCACTTCTCCAGTTTGCAAAAGAGTTGATGGCGTCGTAATCTGGAAAGAACCTCCTTCACATGCTTACGGTGAGAGGTGATATCAGGAGAGAATACCAGAATATCGTCTAGATATACCACGACACAGATGTAAAGAAGATCTCGAAATATCTCATTGATAAAACTCTGAAACACGGCGGGAGCGTTGCACAGCCCAAAGGGCATTACAAGATATTCGTAATGCCCATCGCGGGTATTAAAAGCCGTCTTCCATTCGTCTCCTGCTCTGATCCTGATGAGATTATAAGCGCCCCGTAGGTCTAGCTTGGTGAAGATTTTAGCTTCTTTGATGCGATCAAACAGTTCGGTGATAAGTGGAATGGGGTATCGGTTTTTGACTGTAATGGCATTTAACCCACGATAATCGATGCAAGGTCTTAATGATCCATCCTTTTTCTTAACAAAGAAAAACCCTGCTCTTTAACATATTCTGTCATAGAAGAGGTCTCGGGTATGGAGAGTGGATACACTCCACCTCGAGGAGGTATTTTGCCCGACTGCAGTTCAATAGGACAGTCCCACGGGCGATGAGGCGGCAAATGTTCAGAGCGAAGCTTGTCAAAAACGTCTAAAAAGGAATGATATTGCTTGGGTAGAGTGGAGACTTTGGTATTAGAGGAAGTAGAAATGGAACCAATAGGTTGGACCTGAGTCAAACACTTCCGGTGACAAGTAGAACCCCAAGACAGAATCTGCGAGGTGGACCAGTCAATTTGAGGGGAATGGTGCTGAAGCCATGGTAGACCCAGGATGACGGAAGTAGTAGTAGATGGCAGCACGTGAAAGGTAATTACTTCACGATGTAATGCTCCTATTTGAAGGATGATGGGTTTGGTCCGGGTTTTCACGGTACCATTGGCTATATGGGAGCCATCGATGGCCGTGATGGAGACAGGAATTTCTAATGGTACAGTTGGTATAGAAACCTGCGAAATTAAAGAGAAAGAGATAAAATTTCCAGCATAGCAGAAGTGTGAATGGGACCACAGGAACCGTGAAGGGTAATAGGGAAGGAGCAGACATTAGGAACACCAAAGGAGGGAGAGGTTTTGGAAAGCCCTAATCTGACCTCTCCGGAGCAGGTTAGGGTCTGGCATTTCCCGACCTCTTGGGGCAGGCATTCAGTAGGTGATCCGGATCCGCACAATAAAGGCACAACTTATTTCTGAATCTTCTATCACGTTCCTCTGGAGTTAATCGAGAGCGCCCAATTTGCATGGGTTCCTCCATTGTTACCGGATGAGTAAAACGAGGTGCGAGTCTGGTGGAACTACGCCTAGAGGAATCCTTCTCTAAAGATCTTTAGCGGAAATGTAGATCCACCCGGTTACATAGCGAGATCATGGCATTTAAAGTAGTGGGGAGTTCTTGGGAAGCCAAGGCGTCCTTGATTTTGTCAGATAGCCACTGCCAGAAGGTGGCTACCAATGCTTCGTTGTTCCAACGTAGCTCTGATGACAATGTTTGAAACTGAATAACATACTGGGCCACCGAGCGAGATCCTTGACGCAGGCGAAGAATACTAGATGCTGCAGAAGTAACCCTTCCTGGTTCGTCAAAAATCCTGCGAAAAGCGGCAATGAAGGCAGCACTGTCCGCCAGGATCGGATCATCAAGTTCCCAGAGAGGTGAGGCCCAGGCTAAAGCTTGACCAGAGAGCAAGGATATTAGGTATGCTACCTTTGAGCGCTGGGTAGGGGAATTCTGTGGTTGGAGTTCAAACTGTATTGAACACTGGTTCAAGAAACCAAGGCAGGTGGCAGGATCTCCATCAAATTTGGAAGGAGTCGGAATCCGAAGAGATGAGTTGGAAGCAGCTGTGGGAACAGGTGCCGGTAAACTGGCCGCTTGAACAGGTGGTGATGATTGTAGCAAGTCAAAACGAACAGCAAGACTCTGGAAGCCCTGTAATAGCTGTTGTTGAATCACATCTTGTTGCTCTACCCGGCTGAGCAAGTGCTGAAGCATATCCTCAGCAGAGGGTTGTACGTTAGGTTCTGTCATATTAATGACAGAACCTAACTAACCTGTTCTTACTGTCACGGTTCTTGCGAGAGACTCGGCAGCTGTACCGTAGAAAGAGTGGTAACAGAATAAGTAGAACCACTGAAGGAGATGCAGTTCGGTGTAACCCTGCAGACCAGTATGTAGTGTTATGAGTCAGTAGAAGTGAGCGTAAGCTCTGCAGACAAGGTAGGGACGATGTCCGGAGGTGAGCGTCAGCTCTGCAGACTAGGCAGGAAGAAAGTAGCAGGAAATGCCAGGAAGCCACTTCTATCACCAGGAGGTGACTCAAAGAACAGGCACTGAAGATAGGGAGGAGGTGCCTTTTAAAGTTGCCGCCAATGAGAAGGACCAATCAGCTGCAGGCAGGGAGATTCATGTCACCGCCGGGTCTGCGCATGCGCAGGCCCGGATCCAAGATGGCGGCGCCCAGCGGGAAGCGGAGCGCCGGAGCAAGGTAAGTCTGCCGGGTGTCGGGTGCGCTGCCCGCACACCCGGCATGTGATATGTACAAGCGTGAAAAGAAACTCCAAGTAGCTGATGCTTTATCACATGCTCACTTCCAGACTCAGGTGTCCCTGATGCCAACGATGACATGGATGTTATGGAGTTTGATGTCCTCTCCACCCGGCGCATGGAAGAGCTGCGTGATGTTACACTCAGGGATGATCTTTGCCAATGGTTATTGCATGTCGTCCTGCATGCTTGGCCATCTTCCTCCAGGAAATTGCCTCATGAACTCAAGTCATTCTTTGCTTTCCGGGATGAGTTAACTATCTCAGAGGGCATCCTTTTGCGTAGTCAGCGGTTGTAATCCCATATGCTCTCCAAGGATTTTATGCCCAGCAGGCCCAACAGGGGCACCCCGGGCAGGAGGCCACCTTGCAATGGGCTAAGGATGCATTGTATTGGCCCTCTATGGCTGCTGACATTGAGCGGGTAGTCTCTGCTTGTGCCCCCTGCAATGCTCTATGACTCCATCATGGCAAAGGACCGCTGACTCTCCATGAGGTACCTGACCTCTCTTAGTCTACCGTTGCTTCAGATCTTTTTGAGTGGAGGGGGAAAGAGCACCTTTTAAGAGGGAGTCTGAGGGTGTCAGAACACCTATTAATGTGGACAATGGGTCCTCTGAAGAAGCATCCATTGCAATGCAGGACAGTCCTATACCCTTGAACAATAGTGAGCCCTGTTCAACACAGAAGACATCACTACCCCCTTTCTTCATCAGGAGGTCTGGTAGAATCCCGAGAATCATGAGTATTTTCACTTGCACACTGTTCCCACATCCAACACCTGTTACACTGTCTTGTACCCACACACCTATTGATTGTTACTTTGTTCTAAAAAAGGAGCATGAAGATGTATGCTATATGTGTTTGATGGAAGTGACAACATTGCCATCCATTTGCCAACCAGGAAGTGCTGGCTGACAAGAAATACCTGGCAGCGATATTTCAGTTCTCAGTATACACCACATAGTAAAGACATGTTTTCATAGCTCTCCAGCCTCTTTTTCTTGATTGAACTCAGACAGTCTCCCGGATATTTTGGGAATGTAGGCAACTATGCAATTAAAAAAATAGGTAAACAATCACTGCAATAAACAGATAGCCTTGCGATCAAACCAAATAAAGACAAGGTTCCCCACAATATATCAGTCTTTTACTTGAAATTAAGGTGAAGTAGAAACAGTCATTAAATCCGTTAACAAATGTATGAAATGAAGCTGTTTCTCTAAATAACTGATTGCTCTTTTATCATCACAACAGTTTCACAGATTAATACTCTCTATCCGCCGGCCACAGTATCAGTAACATAACAGTCTGGTGATAGGACAAATAATATTCCGGGGCTGGCTGTGATCTTAGTTTCACAGAACTGAACTGTATCCAATAGTCACAAGGTTCCCATAACAAAGCTACTGTTTTATGTTTAAATGATACTCCAATGCAGACAGAGTCTCGGAATCCTACTAATTCAAATAAAGTTCTGACAGATAATCAGTAGCTGCACCAGACAAAATGTCTGATCCTTGATGCTGCATTCACTGTCTCAAAATTGTAGTGGTTAACAAACAGAATTCATTTAACTGAGGGGCAGTCTTAATTACAGTTCTGGAACAATGATATCTTACTGCTAGTGAGATGGTTTCCCTTGTGATGTAATGCAAAAACTTTAATTACTAGGTGCTTTTATATCCTAAAGCTGGCTGTGACTTTTAGTGCCACGCTGTTGCACAGACTATCATTCTGTGACTCAATCTCTCTGATTAAACTTACAACTGTCCCAAAGTTAGTCTGAGGATTTATACTTAGTGTTGTACTCTTGTTTCTCACTTCTGTTATGTCTCAAACAGTACAAAGTCCCTCTCTTATAGGGTATAGTTTATAGACTCACCCCAGTACACTGGGCTGCTGATATCTCTGTTGCTGCGTTGTCTGTCCGGAAAAGTCAGTATATATGCTGTTATTTCCAACTAGCCTTTTGCTTCTCTGTTTTTCTGTTTCAGTTTTCTTTACACAACACCTCTCATCACACTTCTTACCTCTAAGCAGAAGTTTCTTGCCTAAAAAACACACTCAAATCTTGCTGGATTTTGGCTGTAATCTAACTCTCTGTCCATCTCTCCTTGACTGACAGCTGCATGAACCAATGAGCAGCAGGAGCAGGGAAACTTCTGGGTCCTATGCTTCCTGAGCTTCCCCAGACCATTTTAAAGGGACCATACACATATATCATACTCTGGGACACTACAATATCTCAAATAGTGATCTGTAGATTATATACATAGTCTAATCACACATTATTAAGGTCCTATCTTTGTAATTAAAGGGTCAAAGTGCATCTGGCATTTCAAATAATGTACTATAGAAATTATTTGTATGTACGTTTTATCTGTTAAGACTTGCAGTATGATAATTTATGCATAACTATCTTGAATGATAAAACTATTCAAGCAAATATCTATGAAGCTGTGTACCTCAGGTGATGATTTATCAATTTCCTTTCATTAAATTGCATATATTATAGTTACGATATCACATTTTATTCTATAGAAAAAATATCTAGAATTATATGATAAAATGCCATTGGGTATTGTTTTACTTTGGAAACCTTTACTATAATCCCAATTATAAGAACTGCATTTGAGTCTTGCCATAGAAATAGGAATGTAGATTATTTAGACAGTATATTGTCATAAGCTGCTTTGAATAGAAAAAGCTTAACAGATCCTTGTTTTCCATTCCACAAGTCAATGTTTAATTTACCTTCTATTCTGGAAATGATAATAAAGGCTTTATTTACTATCATCTGAACTGCACAACTGAAAAGGATATGAATTAGCATTATAATTTATATTATATGAAATGTGTCAGAAAGACAAATACATGTAAAATTAATTTGTGTGCCAAGAAACTACAAGTCCCAGCAGGTAGAAAGGCATAACGAAACTGTGCAGTGTTTGTGTGCAGTGTAAAAAAGTGCTAATAGCACAAAAGATTATCTTCATGTATACAAGTTATAAAATACAATATGTCCTTATTGGCAATAGGTACCCAAACAATAAAATACAATAAATTACATTATATCTTCACATAGATGTGGCTTGAGCCCCCTTTCCATCACAATAGGTAACATCCTCATGATGTGATAAATAAACTTGTTACAGAAATCATTGTCCTGTAAAAACAACTAGTGGAACTAATCATACACAAAAACTGCTGTAATGGTAGAAGCTATTTACATAATAGAGCAAGTAAATAATGCCTATTCATGAATATATCTATTGAATCCCTCCCATTATAGCAGTGGCACCTGGCTATCTAGGTAACCACTGTGACTATACAGATGAGTGCCCCATCTTCCATTACATCAGCAACATCCTTGCATAAAAATAATAATTAGAACATAAAAATAATTGCTGCAGATAGCAGTAACTTTTTGGGCCCCTACACATCGAAGGAGTCCTAATGGCTGTCATTTCCTCATGGTCTCAGTGGTCACAGTCTTTGCTTACCTTGGAGTAATGATCAGACATCTCCATAATGACATCCAGGACTGATAGTCTACATCACACTTAAGTAAGAGTCAATCATCATAAACAAAACCCTGCCATTAAAATGTGAAAAAGTAAATAAAAAGCTACTATAGGGCTATAAAAATAGGCAACATATTCCTCCATACCTGCCACCCTCCCACAACCTGCCCACTTCCTACGTCCTCTTTGCAGCCTCATTTTGGATCCCTCCCTGTGGTGAGATGTCGCAATTGTGGCTATGCACTTCAAGGGCGGGGCAAAATGATGCAAATCTTTGTGTCACACCCCCAACCAAAGATGCCACGTGATTAATTGGAAAGTATGATGTAAGTGCATTTACACAAAGTAAAGTTGCACCTTGGTGCAATATTAAGTCACTGCGTATTTGCACACAACTTGTGCTTGGAGAGGTGAATCAGGAATGTTAACGTGCAAATGCAGTTCAGGAGGAGTGTGCAGATGCAAGTTGGCACACACAAAAGTGTCTTATTTTTGACTAATATGGATATTGAAATATGTTAGCTACAAGATGTAAATTTTGCACCTGTATAAATCTGATGCAGGTGTTTGTCATTAATGATATGGACAACAGTTAGAAATCATTTGTGAAGGCAGTGGAGAATTACAAGATTGTGCCGAGGAACCTCATCAAACCAACCATAGGGTTGTTTAGAAGATCTACTGGAATGCCATTTCAGATCAGCTGCTGGACCCAAAGAGAAAATTGAAAACCTTCTCCTGAACCTGAAGAGCAAGGAGGTTCAGTTAGGATTAATTGTGAATGAAAGTTATGGTTGCCAGCAGCTGATTGGCTAAGGATATCTATAATTACTAGTGCAATAATTTTGTCTCCACATTCCAATGTTTCTTCTCTAGGGAGGGCTGGCAAAGTTTTAGCCCAGGGGCAAGAATCGATTCAGCAGCCTATTAGAAACATTTTAAACGAAAAAAAATGCAGGTGACTGAGCCCAAGGTAGCCCACTATGAGACCAGCCCAGGGGGCAGATGCCCCCCTACCCCACAACCCAGCCTGCCCCTGTCTCTTCTCATTCCAACCATACCACATCACCAGTAACTGCACAGAAATGTCAGCCACCAATGGCCGCTTTAGTATTGGTGACTAATAATGCTTCTGCCTTGCAGTATACTTAGATTGTAAGCTCACTTGGGCAAGACCATCTTTACCTTCTGCTTCATGTCATTGTATGTTATTTATTTGTATTATTATTCCCTCAATGTACAATGCTACATAATAGCTTTACTCCAAACATCTATATGCTAGATTTAGGGATGCACATATCTTAAGATGCATGCAGCTCAAAATACAGACATGGAACACAAGTGTGCAGATGCGTCTTTACTCATACGCAAACAAGACAAATTTACATTCAACTGTAAATTTAGCCCCATGTTTATAAATGACACATACTGAAAATGTTAATTGCAAAAGTACAGGGGAAATACAGAGATACATTTCTGACCCCCATATAATATTACTAGTACTACTACTAACAATAATAATATAATGATTGGCATATCTTACAGCAATATTCGCTGCATCAATGTATGCAATGGACACTAACTACAGCCTACAGTTTCTGGGATTGAACGAGCCGGGGAAGGGGCTTGTGACTACAGGGACCGGTAGACAATGTACTGTAAGGGAATGTCAAACTCGAGTACACACAGCCATGTCCAATTCAGGCTTTGGGCATCTCATAGTTACTTGTTTTTTTTGCTGTATCTTTTGCTCCAACTACAGGGCTAGTTTAAGTCCCGATTACTAACGATGACAGTCTCTATGCCTGCTATAACATGTGCTTGCAATCAGGAGCAACTGTTAAAATGTATTTTATGTTCAGTAGACATTAAGATCATCCTTAAATGTGGTTCATTTTTTTTTTTCAACTGTTTTGTCATTAACGCTTATATTATTATTAATAGGTAACATTAATTTAATAGTTTTTTTTAATATAATTTCCACATAGACATTGGAGGTATCCTGCATTGTCTTGTGTAGTAGAGCAGAGCAGACCTACACCTGAATTCATTTGCGTACATATCTTCAGATACACTCCTTGTTGAATTTGGGAGTATGTAGAGCTGATTTACGTGCGTTGTTAAACAAACACAGGTTGCACTCAGTATATGCACCTTAATGAATCAAGCTCACCATGTAACTTTCCATTTATAGTTGCCCATTCTATTAACATGTAAATAATTACTGAGGTTCACGTAATTTATTCTGCATGTCAGAACACATGTGTCAGATTGAGACATTTTTTGTAATAATTTCAGCAAGCTGTTTAGTGATTTTCCTAGGTCTGAACATAGTTAATGCTATAATGTGTTATGGTATTGTAAGGGCAGTGGTTATGTACCAAGATACAATAGCTAGAATTCTGCTACTATGGTTTTCTCCTGTATGTGTGATACACGGAAGCTACTGGACACTAGGACCCTTTGGAACAGGACAGTGTCACATGGTAATACAAGAGAGACACTAGGACCCAGGGGAAACCCCATGCTGGGAAGCTGGCTGAAATGTTCCTGCATTTGAGAGAGAGAAAATACTGTTGGGGAAGGAGCCACAGAGAGTGTGCTAAGGAGACATTGTGGAGAGGAGACACGTTCTTGTTGGATGTAGTTGTGAGAAAAACGTGGGGCCAGTCAGGGCCTTCTTAACAACATTATGGGCCAGGGTCGGACTGGCCTGCCGGGGAGTCGGGTTATCCGCATGCTCACGTGACAGAGACAGCATAGGCAGCATAGCAGAGTAAGCAGATAGACTCCAAGGCACAAACGTATACGAAAGTAGTGTAGGGATGTGTAGGGATTATTATGATCTAGGGAAATATGCATACAGTATGTAATTTAATCACAAATAAATATAGACTGTATCAGCAATGTACTGTACAAAAATATATAACTTAATATTCTGGCCAGAAATAATAGCTAAATACTAGGCAGTGTGACCATATATAGATATAATAGTTTAATAATAAGCAGTAGTCTAATATACCATCTGAAAATAGAGTACTAATGTCATTGAGTGTTCACAGGAAGTGACTATATTGGCACAGTTCATAAAAACAGGTAAGTGGTCTTAATGAACACTATTGTCCTCCTGCAGCAAGGATTACATTTCCTTAGGTAGTGGTGTAAATATTTGTTATTGTTTTCTACTTGAAGGTATTACTCATGATTGATATACAACTGTCTTATATTAACACCAATCATGAAGACTTAATTGGCTTTACTAAGTAAGTTTTATCTTTTTCTTTATGTGTACTCATTCTTCTATTTCTTATTTCTATTTATTTTTTATAATTTTGTTATCTACCTTATGGCAAGTCATCTGTTATCAGCACAATTTCTTGATTTGGAAGGTTTTGCATAGTGTCCTCAAGGGGTTTTATGACAGGAAGTCAGATGTGCAGAGAGACATGCACCCACCTTGTGCAATAGCTTTATCTCAAATATATGTAGTTCTGATTTTTTTAAATTCATTTTCAATGCAATTTTGTGTTTATCTAGATGCAGTTTTGATTTCAGCAGATTTCCACAATGCTGATACAAACAAAGGTCTGGAAATAAAGTTTCACATACATGGGTTATTATCATATATAAACTTAAGCCTTCTGCCTCTCTTTTACCTTCTGCCTCTCTTTTACATTTTAATGTTCTATGGGGGGAATTCAATTTGCCGCGTTACCCCTCAAAGTGACGTGGCCCACACACTATTACTGATAATATGGTCATTTTAATGCGTATTTCTGTTCACGGCTCTCAGAGCTGCGAGCACAAATGAGTGTTGAAATTACTGTTAAATTTTGTGGTTTTGCTTAGTTTCAGTTGTTACTGCTCTTACACCTATTGTTACACCACTGAGTACTTTTTTACAGAAAGAGTTAAAGATTTGTGACATAACCCACATTTGGTGGGCCTTGTATACAGTAGTTAAATAATTAAAATAAAAATGCATAGGACACATGGAGGGCTATGGTGAGGTTATATAATTAAAAACATTCAAAAGTACAACCCTACCAATGAAAACACACACAAAGAAACCCAAGAAGTAATGATCCCTTTTAGCCATCAACTGTTAGTTTATGTTTAGTCAGAGTGACCGGTATATTAGGGAGATTTATGATGCTGTTAGTATAGTATATGACGCATTGTAAGAGGACGCCTAATTCTGCACAATAATTTCCAATGTGGCAAGCTTTGCTTTGTTAAAAATGAAGACTGTTTATGAGAGTACAAAATAGAGCTCTTCATTGTGTGCAAATGCAAACAGTTGTGCACTTTTGTCATACATAACCACATTTCAGTTTTTGGAACCGGAAAGGCAATCTACAGTGAACTTTCATGGATTGAGGGTCCCGAATGGAAATGCACATGATGGAAAGTAAAAAAATGTCTCTACAAAAACCATTTACCACTTTAGGACCACCACCAGGGTCAGACTGGCTTGCTGGTGAGTCGGGCTAGCCCATGGTAGGCTCCGACCTTGATCTCTCCCCTCTTCGTTGGTGGGGGGAGCAGACACTTTAAAAAAAAACAAAAAAACCATACTCACGTGATCGCAGCACCGGCACCCGTCCTCCCTCCTCTCTACTCCGTCCGCACTGAATGTTGGGCGTGACATCATCACGCCTGACGTTTAGTGAAGAGCGACGCAAATAGGAGTCACAAGAAGACAGAAAGAAAGGAGAAGAAAGAAGCTGATAGAAAAGGTAAGTGAAGAGCCAGAAGTAAGGGAGGAGCAAAGACAGCATAGGCAGCATAGCAGAGTGTGAAGGGGGGAGAAAAGATAGCATGGCAGAGTGTGAAGAGGAGCAAAGGCAGCATGGCAGAGTGTGAAGGGGGAGCAAAGGCAGCATGGCAGAGAGTGAAGAGGAGCAAAGGCAGCATGGCAGAGTGTGAAGGGGGAGCAAAGGCAGCATGGCAGAGTGTGAAGGGGGAGCAAAGGCAGCATGGCAGAGTGTTAAGGGGGAGCAAAGGCAGCATGGCAGAGAGTGAAGGGGGAGCAAAGGCAGCATGGCAGAGAGTGAAGGGGGAGCAAAGGCAGCATGGCACAGGGTGATGAAGGGGGCCAGGAGATGGAGGGAGCAAAAGCAGCATGGAGGTGCAGTGTGACCATAAGAGGGCACAGCATGGTGATGAAGGGGCACAGGAATGTGTGTGCGATGGCATAATGGGCTTGTGGCAATGTAATGTGTGCGGTAGGTGGTGGCTAAATAATGGGTGCTATTTTGTCTGTGGGGTGATGGTGGGGCAATTTAAGTTTATAGTGGGGACTATTAATTTAAGATGGGGTGGTTTGGGGGCTATTAACTGAATGTGGGGCTGAGTTTGAGGAGCATGAGGTCTATTTATTAAATGTGTATATCAATTATTTAATGGCAGTGACTTACCTTGTTCCACAGATTGAACAAGGTAAGTGAGGGGATCGGGGAGTATGTTAATATAATATGTGTGTGTGTGGGGGGGAGTAGGTTAATACAATGTAATTGTGGGTGGATATGTTAATATAACATGTGTGTGTATGTGGGTGGAATATGTGAATATAATGTGTGTGTGTGTGGGGAGGTATGTTAATATAATGTGTGTGTGTGTGTGTGTGTGTAGGGGGGAATGTTAATATGGTGTAGGAGGGAAGGGATGGTCCTAATATAGTATGGGAGGTTGACTATTTAATGGTGGAGTGCAGGTGGGGACAGATTATTTAATGGGTGCAATTTTATTTGTGGGGTGATGGTGAGGCAATTTAAGTTATTGGTGGGGCTATTTAATTTAATAGTGAGGCCTATCAGTTTAATATGAGGAGAATTGACCTTTTAATTTAATATTGGGGTGGTTTGGGGCTATTAATTAAATATGGGGCTGTGTTTATGGAGGAGGGCTATTTAATAAATGTGAATAAGAATTATTTAAAGCCAGTGTGACTGGATCACTTATAAATAACTCCTTTTAGAAATATATTTAAAAGAAACAGCGCAGGGTGTTTATTTATGTCATTACAGCTGTGCTGATTTTATTATATCGTGTGGCATGTTGTATAGGAATTGGATTCATTTCTGAGGTATTGATTTGTAACTTCTGAGAGAGGATGTCATGATTGGATTTGTATAACTTTTCTAAAGAAAGTCCCTCATGTTAATTAGACCTTTTCATCTCAATTGGCAGCATGTCTCTTCGGTCTGTATACACAGCAGGGGGTAGTATACACTCTCTGTCTGTGTGGCTTGTATCCTGCATCTCAGATTCTGTCCAAATAATGCACACAGAATGTTTTGGGATATAGCAGATTAGTAGATTTTGTTAACTTTGCATTGCATTTAAATCCATGTTTTGGGAAATGTATTGCATCCTGACACTAAAAATAACTCAGACTTCTTGGGGCCAGCAAAGAGTTCAGGGGGCTGGCTTACCACCTACTAGTTTGTGTCCAAAACTGTATAAAACAGCATTGGTTTGTACTGAAAGGTATCATTTTTGTTCCATCAGACCTTCTGATGACTGGTACCTAAACCAGTGTGAACTGTCCTTATCAGGATACTTGAGTGAATAAACATCACTTCAAGATCCTGCTTTGACAACTTTTCCCTGCTGTATTTCCTGTGGCCTACAGATTAGATCCAAATTGAATTTGTTTCCAGCTGTTCTGAGGTTTGGACCCAACTTTCCAGTACCAACGCTTTCCCGCTATCTGCAACTCTGGCCAGTGGATAGGCCAGGCGTACCTTCCACAGCAACTGTGATCTGAAGGCAAGAGGTCAGGGGTACCAGCCCAGATGCACCAGCAAGGTACACTAGCAGCGAGACTTACCCAGAAGGATGCGGTTCTGGATGCCGCTAAAGAGTCCAGTGGTTGCATCATTTTAAGCCCCTCCTACTATGGCAAGGGCCCCATTGGGATAAAGAAAGGAAACAGTGGAAAAGTAAGCCCAGCCGGTTCCCAGCAACAACAGACAGGGTGACATAGGTGGTCCATCCTGTCACAGCCGGGCATGGTTGTGGGAAATGGTTAAATTTATTAAAAGTAAATGCTATTTAATTTATTGCTGTGGCTGTTTGGAGAAAGGGAAATAAGTTTATATATTAAATGTGTTTGTTATTAATTTAATGTCAGGGCTGGTTGGAGGGAAATAGCCCTCCCAGCCCAGCCTGCCTCTAATTGCCCACAATATTGCCTTTGTATTTGTCTAAAATGTGTCTAAATTGCTAGCCATGTCACATCATATGGGCACCCCTGTCTAAAGAGCCCCCCAGAGCCTTAATCCAGTTCTTGCCTAGCGGCAGAGCCGGATTAACAGTAGGGCTAAAGGGGCTGCAGCCCAGGGGCCTCGGGCAGCTGGAGGGCCCGCCGGCATTCATCGGGTCTCTGACTGTCACCTGTTCAAGGAGAATGGCAGGCAGCTAACAGCAAATGTTATGCGGTTAGCTGCCTGCTGTCACTATAGAACTTACGCGGCGCGCAATAACCTCCTTACTGAGGAGATCTCGTGAGAGTGAGACTGAGTCATAGTCTCACTCTCACGAGATCTCCTCAGTAAGGAGATTACTGCGTAAGTGCTACAGGGAGTGGAACAACAGAAGGAGGTAAGTTCACAGGGGGGCTCATGGGTACCCTTAGCCCAGGGGCCTCCCTTCCCTTAATCCGGCCCTGCCTAGTGGAAAGCATTTAAAGATGAGGTTTGAAATGTATGAAAGGGTGGTGATCCAGAGGGCATTTTATTCTAGAGGATATGTTGAGTCAGCATAGGTATTTGCAAAGTGGTTTAACTGAAGTGGTGAAAGAGGAATTTATGTATTTCCACAGAATTTAGGATGAATTGGAGGGACCAACAGGTGTGAAGGTGGTTACAGTAGTTGAGGCAGATAAATAGAATGGATAAGTGATATGACTATGTCCTGTGTTAGATATTTGATTATTAAAGCAATTCTGGAGACAACAGGACTGCGAGTGAATGATTGTAAGGGGTCAAGCAGAGGGTGGAGTCAAGTGTGACACCAATGCAGCGGTTCTGAGAGACTGACGAAATGATGTTGTTGATGGGGGACTTTTGAGGGGAAGTGATGTCTCTGTTAATCGGAACGACGATAAACTCTTTTCAGATTCAGTCACATCTTACTTGGATCAATACTGTTGCAGAACAGGTGGGGGAAAGCTTAGGCTGGGTAAAGTTATGGCATGCTCACATAATGCATACGCATATATGCCTGTCTGGCGTTGTATCTGTTGCATCGCTGTAGGATTGGGGAACGAGTGGTACTGATGATAATGATGACTTCAGAATTGATATTTCCATTTGGTGGCAGGAAAGTAGATGTTGGTAATTAATTGAATTGATGTTACTTACATATAAATATACATGATTAACCATATATGCAATAAAACTTATTGGCTTTAGAGGAGGTGAAAGAATTGGACAGAACATTTGTTAAAATATAAAGAAAAAAACAACAAAGAGAAGCCCAATGTCACCCTTATTACTCAGTGTAATAGCAACACAAAGGATATAGAGAATATAACTAAGAAACAATGGCATGTCCTTCAAATGGATGAGGAATGCAAAACAATATTATCAAAGAACGAAAGGATAATATACAAGAAAGCACCAAATCTGAAAAATATAGTAATAAAAAGCTACATCCCACGATCTCCAACACAAACGAAGGCCAGTAAAAGCGAAGGTTTCTATAAATGCTTGGACTGTAAAGCTTGCAAAACTAGTGGTGGAAAAGACACGAAACCAGTCACACTCTTCAAATCTAATTCCAATATATATATATATATATATATATATATATATATATATATATATATATATATATATATATTTCTATCTTTTATTCTTTACATAATTAATTGTTTTTATTGAATAAAGTTTTTTGAAAAAACCTATGAAGACAAGCCTAAAAAGGCACCCCTAATCAATAATCTGTACTTTTTGACAAAGTCACTAAGGATGAAGCGCATTAGGGAAGCACACTATTCTAATTTGTCCCATCTCTAACACAGTACGGGAAATTGTGCGTTCCATAGTGCGCCCAACATAGCAGTGGTAACAGACATCAGCAGATGGTTTCTGGAGCTGGGCGCCAAAATACTGCAAACAAGTCTCATCGGATGGAACAGTGCAAGATTGTTAGATAAATTAGTTTAATAGGTATAGCGCTCTTCAAGATTAATGCCACCTGTTCATGCTGACCAGGGGCGGATTGGTGATTGGCTTTACCGGGAGGAATCCCGGTTGGCCAGCACCCTAAAGAGGCCGCTCGCAGGCCGCTCCACTAAGGAATTATTATTATTTAAAAAAATGTTCAAAGTACACCCTGCGCGCGCCGGCGCTGGGTGGATGGTAGTCGGCGGAGGGGAGAGGGAGGGGAGCATTGAGTTGCCAGTGGAGTTGTTACAGAGGGGAACGAGGCGCCAATCAAATACATTGGTGGCCAGTGGAAAGCAGCAGGCAGCCAATCGCGAGGCTGCCTGTTGCTTACTGGGGTCCACAATGCTGTGAGGTCGGACAGGAACTTCCTGTCTAAATAGAGGAGCGATGCTGCGCGCTGGCAAGTAAGTGAGGGGAGCCTGCTAATATATATATATATATAAAAACTACTCTGGATGGGAAGGGGCTACTCTCTCTCTATTTCTATCTATCTATATATATATACATAAACTACTCTGGATGGGAAGGGGCTGATAGATATATATATATATATATATATATATATATATATATATATATATATATATATATACACACACACTATGGATGGGAAGGGGCTTCTCTCTCTATCTATCTATCTATCTATCTATCTATCTATTTATATATATATATATATATATATATATATATATGTGTGTGTATCTAATATATAAATGCTTAGTGGCGTGTGTTAGTCAGTCTGTGTGTGTGTGTGTGTGTGTGTGTGTGTGTGTGTAAAAAATAAAACCAAGCTGCAGCGCCACCTGCTGGGCGGAGATATACACTGACCTACTAAATTCTTAGTGTGTGTGTAAAAAAAAATTCAGAAAGGGCTGAAATTTGGTATACTAAATGTTTTTAATTTGTTAATTTAATTTGTTAATTGTTAAAAGTGTTTATAAAGATTTAAAAAATATATATATATATTTCTTGAAGGAGAAGTGACAGTTGGGAGTGGTTGGTGGTTGCCGGGGGTGACAGTGGGAAGTGGTTGGTGGTTGAGGCCTGGGCTATGGCCCAAATGCATGACAAGAACCTTTTTAACACCTTAAGTAGCTTGATTTGACTAGAATGCATGAGTATCATGCACGGGTTAACTTGTGTATATATATATATATATATATATATATATGTATATATATATACACTATTATAGATGGGAAGGGACTGTAATGAGAGACATGAAGGGGGCAATAGGAGAGATGTGAGGGAATGGGGAGGCTGCTATATTACTACAATGTGCGAGGGATTGGGGTTGCTATGTTACTAAAATGTATAATGAAAAGGAAGGGGGGGTCTTAATATGTGAGTGTGTGGGAGGTTATACATTTAATGGTGGAGTGTAGGTGGGGGCTATTTATTTAATGAGTGCTATTTTATCTTTGAGGCTATTTAATTTAATATTAGGGCCTAAAAATTTAAGGCGGGCGGATGGGACATTTAGTTTAATGCTGGGATTTGGGATTTGGGATGTGGGCAGCACGGTGGCGTAGTGGTTAGCACGTTTGCCTTACAGCACTGGGGTCATGACTTCAATTCCCGACCATGGCCTTATCTGTGAGGAGTTTGTATGTTCTCCCCGTGTTTGCGTGGGTTTCCTCCGGGTGCTCCGGTTTCCTCCCACACTCCAAAAACATACTGGTAGGTTAATTAGCTGCAAAACAAAAAAAATAAAAAAATTGACCCTAGTCTCTGTCTCTGTCTCTGTCTGTGTGTGTGTTTGCCTGTCCATGTCTGTATGTTAGGGAATTTAGACTGTAAGCCCAATGGGGCAGGGACTGATGTGAATGAGTTCTCTGTACAGCGCTGCGGAATTAGTGGCGCTATATAAATAAATGATGATGATGATGATGGGATGGTATAGTGTTATTAAATGAGGGTTATCTTTTAAACGTAAATACTATTTATTTATTGCTGGGTCTGTTTAGAGGGAGGGTTTATTTAATAAATGTGTATACTATTAATTTAATATCAGGTCTGGTTGGAAGGAAATAGATCTATTTATTAAATGTAAGTACTATTATTTTAATGTTTGGGCTAGAAGGAGGCCTAATTATTGAATATGGGTGCTATTGATTTAATGCTTGGGCTGGTTTGAGTTTTCTACATTTCATATATTAATTTTTTTTCCAAATAGAGTCCCCAACATTCCAGGATCCAGACAAGCAGCAACTGATCTAAAGACACCAGCAGCTACAGATGATGTAAGTGACAAGAACAGGTAGGAGAGAGCAGGACAGTCTGCCACCTGTCCTGAATTTGTCGGGCCAATCCAGAATTTGTGTGACTAATCGAGACATTCAGGATTTTGTCCGACTGCAAGGACAGTTAGGAGGTATGTCTCGCTTCCCATTGTACTGCTTGAGAAGGCAGAGCTGCGTGTACTTTACAGTAGAGCACAATGTATTGCCTGAAATTAATCCAGCTCTGGTGATACTTTATTGGTTCTTGCATTTATCCCATTGTCTGCCTTCTACCTTGCACTGGTCCCATTCTCAATTCACTTTGTAGAACAAATGGCAGCCCCTATTGTACTGACAATATCATTAATCCTGCCTCCTTTGTACTTAGTATATCACCAGCAAACCCTTGATATTTGCTCTCCCCTTCACTTATGCCATTGTTAGTCCCCACTGTACTGATCTCATTGTCAACGCTCCCTGCACTGTTATTAATTAAAACCATCCCCAATCACAGGGCACATTTAGAGCTAATAATAATAATTAAATGTCACAAAAGAAGTGTTTTGTTGCAGATGCTTAAAGCATTTCACCTTGATCACACCTAGAAAGCCATTTATTATAGGAATTACTTTAAATGCATTTTTCTGAAACACACAGTACACATATATATAATATATTATATAGAGAGAGATTTGACTGTTATCTCATGGCGTCAGGGGAAAGGTGCAACAGTGCGTGAGGTGCTCATATGTTGCTCTGGCAGACTGATCAAATATGATTGTGCCAACATGTTTCATAATAGCTAAACTTTTTAAATAAAGTCTGAAAATAATGTTTTTATGGAGGGAATTTTGGAAGGATGTGTTAGTAGGCAACTAAACCAGTTGGAGCACAGAGGCATAAACCAGTCACAGATCATGCAAAAAGATTAATGTAATTTTATAACACAGGACTGGCTGCTTTTTCCCTGCATTGCTTTAGAAATGACCCACTGTGTATTAAGTTATCACATCTAGGTTTTCCTAAGTATTATTACAACCAAATTCTAGTACATCCAAATATCGCCCACTTTTGTGTTGGCCCCGCCTACAGTTGATTTGGTCCCGCCCACATGAGGCCACTAATTTTTTCCAGGGCCAATCCGCCCCTGATGCTGACACTCCGCTACAAGTACTCTGCCAAAGTTCTGCATATGCCACAACAGCATTTCTGAATGCTTATAAGCAAATGTAAGAGCATTACATTATCACTATCTTCTATTGTGCATCATACATGTTTTTAATATATTGGTTTGCTCGTTGTGCATAAAAACAAGTACATATTGACATCCATTACTTTATCAAGTATACCTGCCATGCTATTATTTTCCCAGCTAACATATTACAGTAAAGACAATTAGATGGTTGTTAAGATATAATTATATTCCCAAATCTGATTAATTTTGTCGCCAAGTCAATTGATTGTTGAGACTAACATTTGAAGTATTTAGTTTTGCGCTCCTAGCCGTGATATTGTAGTGTATCTGTACTGTCACATTACTATAAAACTTATATAACTTATTATATAACAAATATATAAATTATTACTTAAGAATACTTGCTTGCAGCAGTCTTCTGAAGGGGCTTCAGGATTCAAAATGCAGTCAGATCCCTTTGTGGCAGCAGTAAGAGAAAGCTACAGTGATACCCCAAGGTCCAGCAGAGGTGCCACTTAACATGTAGACTCTTGGTATCTCATTTAAAAATTAATCAAGGGTTACTAGGGAATGAGGTTGGGGACCATGAAACATGAAATAGGATTCAAATCAAGAATCCTGGAAATTGCAATATGAGGGGATATAACATTTAGGGTTGGCTGTATATAACATATTATTATTATTATTATTATTATTATTAATAATAATAATAATAATTTATTTAATAAATTATTATTTCATAAATTATTGTAACAATGAACTGGTATAGTATGAAATATTGTACAGTGTATGAACAGAATGTTTGTCATGATATTGCCACCTACTGGTGAATTTGAAATGGAACCTTAACAAGAAAATCAGAGAAACATTGGTGCATGAACAATTCAGAGACAGTTTATGACGATATATAGAGGGTAATGTAACCAGAGCTTGAAATTACAGGAGATTAAGGACTTCACTAACCATATAAATAATGTTTCCTACAACTCCAAGGTGTCTTTTACGATATTTAAACAGTGCAGACTAATTAATCTTCATCAATGTGATAATCATATCTCTAGCTTCCGGTAAGATAAAATTATGCTTTCATTTATTCAAATAATTGATGTAATATATTTTCAGTTTTTACACTGGATGTGAAATATATATATATATTTTTTCTTTCATTCATACTTGCCTTCTCTCCCGGAATTCCCGGGAGGCTCCCGAAGAGTAGGCAGACCTCCCGGATCGCCAAAATTCAGGGCATTGAATGGCGGGGGTGGGGCTTAATCGCGTCATTAAGCCCCACACCCACTATTCAATGCTGTGAATTTCGGAATGTTATAGTGAGAGCGGGGCAACGACATCACCACGCCCCCTCCTACCCCCTGTCACATGACTTCTCTCTTATTAGTGCAAATAAGAGAATCTGCTCATATTTGCATTCAGACATGTTTTGTCTGTGGTGCTGGATGCCTTTTACACCGGAAAAGCCACTTTATACAGCCACAGACATATGTGCACAAATATTAACTATTTAAAAAAAATAAAAAATGTACATTTGTGAAATATGAAATAAAGCATGATGGCACAGTGGCTAGCCTTACTGCATCACCGTGTTGGAGTCATGAGATCTATTCAATCCTGCGCCCTATTTATGTGGAGTTTCTATTTCCCCCTGTTGTTGTGTGGGTTTCCTCCATGTGCTCTATACCTGTCACTCCCAGAATACATTGCTGGTGATTGTTGTTACATGCTGTTGTTGCTTTCCTTCTGCTGTGCTTCTGGGTTACTTGCTGCTTGGGATCTCCCCATACCTCCTGCTTACCTGCATCATCTGTGAACCTGGTATTTACTTCTGTATTTCCCTGCAAGCTCATTTGACATCTTCTGGTTTGTACTCTCAGCAAATAAACATTGTGGGCCTGATTCATTAAGGATCTGTTTTCACCATATTCATGGCACCTTAGCTGTATTCCTTCATTGATCCGTGACAGCTTTATCAGTGGGAGCTGGATTCTTCTTCATCTCCAAGAAGGACAGGAGTCTACATCCATGCCTTGATTTTTGGGGCCTAAATAAAATCACCATAAAAAACACTTATGCACTTCCGCTCATTTCAGTTTGTCGGCCAACTCAAGGGTGCCAGAGTATTCACCAAGATTGATCTATGTGGGGCATATAATCTCAACTGCATTAAAGAGGGCGATGAATGGAAGACCGCTTTTAACACTTAGTTAGGCCATTACAATTTATTCATGCCTTCTTTGACTTGGTGGCCCCTATAACGGCCCTGGCAAGCAAAGGCGCTGATACTTTCAACTGGACTCCAGGGGCCTGATTCATTAAGGATCTTAACTTAAAAAACTTCTTATTTCAGTCTCCTGAACAAAACCATGTTACAATTCAAGGGGTGCAAATTAGTATTCTGTTTTGCACATAAGTTAAATACTGACTGTTTTTTCATGTAGCACACAAATATCAACTTTAAATTTCAGTGTACAAATAAGCTATCAAGTATTTGTGTGCTACATGAAAAAACAGTCAGTATTTAACTTATGTGCAAAACAGAAAACTAATTTGCACCCCTTGAATTGTAACATGGTTTTGTTCAGGAGACTGAAATAAGAAGTTTCTTAAGTTAAGATCCTTAATGAATCAGGCCCCAGGTGCTGTAGCCTCCTTCAAAGCACTTAAATTGGCATTTATCTCTGCTTCCATTCTGAGACACCCTAATCCGGACTTGCCATTTGTGGTGCAGGTTGATGCCTCCAACCTGGGTGCTGAGACTGTATTATCTCAGAAAGATCCCTGGGTTCACAGAATGCATTCCTGTGCTTATTTGTCCCGAAAATTGTCTTCTGCGGAAGCCAACTATGATGTGTGCAATCTGGAACGGTTAGCCATAAAATAGGTGTTTGAAGAATGATGCTACTGGATGTAAGGTGTTGTTCATGTCATGGTTATGGTCCACTTTGTCCCACTGGCTAAGCTACCTAAAACTTTAGCCTCGCTATTTGTCCGGCATATCTTTAGTCTCCATGGCCTGCCTGAAGATATTGTCTCCCAACGGGGCTGTCCATTCATCGCTCAGATTTGTAAGTATTTCTGCTCACTTCTTGGCATCAACATCAGCCTTTTATCTGCTTATCATCTGCAGTCAAATGGACAGACTGAAAGGGTTAACCAATCAGTTGAACAATTCCTTCAGTTATATATTTACAAATTTCATGACAATTTGTCCTCTTTGCTCCCATGGGCTGAGTTTGCCTATAAGAACTCTTGCCACTCCTCCATCCTCATGTCTCCATTCTTTTGTAATTTGGGCTTCCATTCCTGGTCTAATTCTCTGTCCTCTGTGACACCTTCTGGTCTTTCTGGTATAAGCATAAGCTCTACAGCATCTCATCTTAGAGTGAGTGAAGGAAAATACAGGTATATGCGCTCCCTCTAAGAATGTATTGTGACTGCTAAACAGGGGGAACAGGTGAACATGAGGGGGTTCCATCCTCCCCAATTAATGTAATTCAAAAGGGAAAAGATCCCAGGCACCTAAATTGGTTCAAGAGATTAATAGTAAATGAAACGATGGTAATATTAAAATATGGTTTATATGCTAATAAAATCAAAGCTTAGGTAAGCACAAATATAGAGTGATCACTCATTTCAACATCTCTGTACATTGTATTCTCAAGCATATAATATATAATTGTAAATAGAAAGTCAAAACATTGTATGTCCAACAGTAATCCTGTATGAAAAATGTGTCCAGATAAGTATCGAAACAATGTCCAGACAAGGGCTAATATGTCAACTTCCAGTGAGGATCAGCCCCAACGATATGTGCAAGAAAGTTCCAAGTGTAGTCCAATCTGATAAGCCTTATTTGAAAGTGTAGACAATCTTTGTGTACAAAAGTACATGTACCGTGAAACATGTACGGTGAAACGGTCTGTGGGGCGTGGGTGAAGCACTTACTCCACTCTGAGGTGTAGTGTCCGGCTCCTCCTGCCTTTGATCAGTCCCTCCGTTACTATTCAAGGTGAAGCGGCTCTAGGTGTACAAAACTTCAGGCAGTAGGAGAGTAAGTGCGCCACCCATGTCCCGCAGACCGTTTCACCGTTGCTACATGTACTTTTGTACACAAAGATTGTCCACACTTCCAAATAAGGCTTACCAGATTGGATCAAATTTAATTAACAGATTGTTATGAAATCATTAGTTTTTTGTTTAATAAACAGGCCTCCCTTCACCCAATCAGCCCCAGATTTTAATTAATAGCACATATATAGTATATATATATATATATATATATATATATATATATATTAGGGATGTGCACCGGCGACTTTTGAGGTCTCGTGTTTTGTGTTTTGGATCCGGATTTTCGTTATTTTTGAGGTTCGGATTTGTCTCGCAAAACACTTGACGAAAGGTCTCGGTTCGGATTTAAGGTTTTGGATTCGGATTTTTTTTGAAAAAAACATAAAAAGTTTAAAAATTCAAGTTTTTGGGCTTATTTTCACTCCTAGGCTATTATTAACCTCAATAACATTCAATAACAAGCATTTCCACTAATTTACAGTGTATTCTGAACACCTCACAATATAGTTATTAGTCCAAAACGTTGCAACAAGGTATCTTTCTGGACTGCGTAGAGGAGTGGGTCACCACAATATATATTAAAAACCCTGAACTTTTATGATTCGCACCAATAAATGTACCTGGACTGCGTAGAGGAGTGGGTCACCACAATATATATTAAAAACCCTGAACTTTTATGATTCGCACCAATAAATGTACCTGGACTGCGTAGAGGAGTGGGTCACCACAATATATTAAAAACCCTGAACTTTTATGATTCGCACCAATAATTGTACCTGGACTGCGTAGAGGAGTGGGTCACCACAATATATTAAAAACCCTGAACTTTTATGATTCGCACCAATAAATGTACCTGGACTGCGTAGAGGAGTGGGTCACCACAATATCTTAAAAACCCTGAACTTTTATGATTCGCACCAATAAATGTACCTGGACGGCGTAGAGGAGTGGGTCACCACAATATATATTAAAAACCCTGAACTTTTATGATTCGCACCAATAATTGTACCTGGACTGCGTAGAGGAGTGGGTCACCACAATATATTAAAAACCCTGAACTTTTATGATTCGCACCAATAAATGTACCTGGACTGCGTAGAGGAGTGGGTCACCACAATATCTTAAAAACCCTGAACTTTTATGATTCGCACCAATAAATGTACCTGGACTGCGTAGAGGAGTGGGTCACCACAATATATATTAAAAACCCTGAACTTTTATGATTCGCACCAATAAATGTACCTGGACTGCGTAGAGGAGTGGGTCACCACAATATATATTAAAAACCCTGAACTTTTATGATTCGCACCAATAAATGTACCTGGACTGCGTAGAGGAGTGGGTCACCACAATATATTAAAAACTCTGAACTTTTATGAATCGCACCAATAATTGTACCTGGACTGCGTAGAGGAGTGGGTCACCACAATATATTAAAAACCCTGAACTTTTATGATTCGCACCAATAAATGTACCTGGACTGCGTAGAGGAGTGGGTCACCACAATATCTTAAAAACCCTGAACTTTTATGATTCGCACCAATAAATGTACCTGGACTGCGTAGAGGAGTGGGTCACCACAATATATATTAAAAACCCTGAACTTTTATGATTCGCACCAATAAATGTACCTGGACTGCGTAGAGGAGTGGGTCACCACAATATATATTAAAAACCCTGAACTTTTATGATTCGCACCAATAAATGTACCTGGACTGCGTAGAGGAGTGGGTCACCACAATATATTAAAAACCCTGAACTTTTATGAATCGCACCAATAATTGTACCTGGACTGCGTAGAGGAGTGGGTCACCACAATATATTAAAAACCCTGAACTTTTATGATTCGCACCAATAATTGTACCTGGACTGCGTAGAGGAGTGGGTCACCACAATATATATTAAAAACCCTGAACTTTTATGATTCGCACCAATAAATGTACCTGGACTGCGTAGAGGAGTGGGCACTGGGCACCACAATAAAATATATAAAAAACCTTCAACAGATCTGCATTACATTACACATACGGCTGCTCCTCCATCCTCTCCATCATATACATGTTGGAGTTTTAGCGTGTGACAACCTCTTGTTTTTGATAATGTCAGTGCATTTTGAATATTTTTCAATTTGCCCCACACCACTGAATGTACTTTATCTATGATACGCAATACGCATCTATCTATCTTGACTGCGTAGTGTGGTGGCCCCGGTACACAATTTGGTACCGAGGCCACAATATAATTAAAAAACCCTCCACGTGTCAGAATTCCACCAAACAAGTATCTGGACTGCATAGTGGGGTGGCCCCGGTACCCAATTTGATACCGGGGCCACAATACCTCCTCCAAACATGGTACAGACAATTCGTCATTGAGATCCCAGACAGACAGGGTCAAAGTGTTATTGTTTGACTTTGTAAACCCAAAAAACTGTCCCTGTTGCACATAGTCGTGCAATGAAGACTGACTTTTTCATTTAAAGGCACGATCTTTCAAGTGTAGTGTTTGTAAGTCTAAGTCATATTATACTTTTGGTAAAATTGGTTTATTTTGTTCCTCTTTATGGTAATTAGTAATAGAATTAAAGTATGAAATAGAATTAAAGTATGAAATAGAATTAAAGTATGAAATAGAATTAAAGTATGAAATAGAATTAAAGTATGAAATAGAGTGGTATATAGAGTTGTAGTGTGGTATAGATAGAGTGGTCCACACAATATAATAATAATAAAACCCTCCACGTGTCAGAATTCCACCAAACAAGTATCTGGACTGCATAGTGGGGTGGCCCCGGTACCCAATTTGATACCGGGGCCACAATACCTCCTCCAAACATGGTACAGACAATTCGTCATTGAGATCCCAGACAGACAGGGTCAAAGTGTTATTGTTTGACTTTGTAAACCCAAAAAACTGTCCCTGTTGCACATAGTCGTGCAATGAAGACTGAGTTTTTCATTTAAAGGCACGATCTTTCAAGTGTAGTGTTTGTAAGTCTAAGTCATATTATACTTTTGGTAAAATTGGTTTATTTTGTTCCTCTTTATGGTAATTAGTAATAGAATTAAAGTATGAAATAGAATTAAAGTATGAAATAGAATTAAAGTATGAAATAGAATTAAAGTATGAAATAGAATTAAAGTATGAAATAGAGTGGTATAGAGTTGTAGTGTGGTATAGATAGAGTGGTCCACACAATATAATAATAAAACCCTCAACTGGTCTGAATTTCACCAAACAAGTATCTGGACTGCGTAGTGTGGTGGCCCCGGTACACAATTTGGTACCGAGGCCACAATATAATTAAAAAATTGGGCATCAACTGTCACCGTTGTTTAATATCTGATACACCTAAATATGGACTGCACAGTGGAGTGGCCCCGGTAGTAAATTTGGTGCCGGGGCCACAATACCTCCTCCAACTTCCAAGTGTAGTGTTTATAAAGACAGACAGCGTCGAAGTGTTATTAGTTGACTTTCTTAACCCTAAAATTGTCCCTGTTGCAAATATTCGTGCAATGGACAGTTACTTTTTTATTGAAAGACTCAAGCTTTCAAGTGTAGTGTTTATAAAATATAAACAACAATACAGTAGTTTTAGAGCACGTCAATACCTCTTGTTTTAAATTATGACACGGCATTTTACTTTTGGTTTAATTTCTTGAATTTTTTAAAATTTGGTTTTACTTTTTGAACATGGCAAACGACTGTTGATTGGTCATATAATGCCAAAAAAAAAGTTCCAAGATGGAATTGTCCTTGGGCCCTCACACCCACCCTTATGTTGTTGAAATAGGACATGCACACTTTAACAAACCAATCATTTCAGCGACAGGGCCTACCAAACAACTTTGGCTGAAATGATTGGTTTGTTTGGGCCCCCACACCAAAAAAGCTATTCATCTCTCCCTGTACAGACTAAACAGGCTCTACTGAGGCAAGATGTCGTCCTCATCCTCAACCTCTGATTCCTCTCCCCCTACAGTGTGTACTTCCTCCTCATCACACATTATCAATTCGTCCCCGCTGGACTCCACAACCACAGGTCCCTCTGTAGTATCTGGAGGGCAGTGCTGTACTTCATTGAGGAATTGATTATTCATTTTTATAAACATCATTTTTTCAACGTTATGAGGAAGCAACCTCCTTCGCCGCTCACTGACCAGGTTCCCCGCTGCACTAAAAACTCTTTCCGAGTACACACTGGAGGGGGGACAACTCAGGTAAAATAGAGCCAGTTTGTACAGGGGCTTCCAAACTGCCTTTTTTTCCTGCCAGTAACAATATGGACTGTCTGACATGTCTACTTGGATGGTGTCAGCAAAGTAATCATCCACAATTTTTTCTATTGTGACAGCATCCAATGCAGCGAGAGTAGACATGTCTGCAATGGTTGGCAGGTTCTTCAGTCCGGACCAGATGTTATCAGCATCCCCGCCAGTGCCTCTTTTGGGAAAACTGAGCTTTTTCCTCGCAGCCATAGATGTGGAAGAAAATGAGGGTGGAGCTGTTGGCATGTCACGGTCCTCTCCAGAGGACAATCTCCTGACCAGCAGGTCTTTGCACCGCTGTAGACTTGTGTCCGCCGGAAACAGAGACACAACATACGCTTTAAACCGAGGATCGAGCACGGTGGCCAGAATGTATTCCTCTGACTTTAAAAGAGTGACCACCCTCGGATCCTGGCAAAGCGTACGAAGGGCTACATCCACAAGAGCTACATGCTTGGTGTAATCGCAATGGCTTACCAGCTCCTCCCTCACTTTCTCCAGCTGCTTCTGCAACAGCCTGATCAGGGGAATGACCTGACTCAAGCTGGCAGTGTCGGAACTGACTTCTCGTGTGGCAAGTTCAAATGGCTGCAGAACCTTACACAACACGGAAATCAGTCTCCACTGCGCTTGACTGAGGCGCATCCCCACTCCTTTGCCTATGTCGTAGGTGGCTGTGTAGGCCTGAATGGCCTTTTGCTGCTCCTCCATCCTCTGCAGCATATAGAGGGTGGAGTTCCAGCGCGTCACAACCTCTTGTTTGAGGTGATGGCAGGGCAGGTTCATGCTTTTTTGATGTGCCTCTAGTCTGCGGTAGGCACTGGCTGAATGCCGAAAGTGTCCAGCAATTTTGCGCGCCACCGCAAGCATCTCCTGCACACCCCTGTCACTCTTGAGGTAATGCTGCACCACCAAATTAATGGTGTGGGCAAAACATGGGACGTGCTGGAAATTGCCCATATTTAATGCCCGCACAATGTTACTGGCATTGTCTGACACCACAAATCCCCATGAGAGTCTAAGTGGGGTAAGCCACTGGGAGATAATTTCCCTCATTTTCTCTAATATGTTGTCAGCGTTGTGCCTCTTATTAAAGCCTGTAATGCACAATGTTGCCTGCCTTTGCATGAGCAGCCATTTTGTAGTTGCTGCTACTGATGCAGCTGTTGCTGTTGCTGCGGAAGGGGATGCATCTACCCAGTGGGCTGTCACAGTCATATAGTCCTTCGTTTGCCCAGAACCACTTGTCCACATGTCCGTGGTTAAGTGGACAGTGGGTACAACCGCATTTTTAAGAGCACTGAGGACACTTGATCGTACTTCTCTGTACATTTTTGGTATCGCCTGCCTAGTGAAGTGGAATCTCGAGGGGATTTGGTACCGGGGACACAATACCTCCATCAACCCTCTAAATCCCACTCCACTGATGGCGGACACCGGGCGCACGTCTAACACCAACATTGCAGTTACAGCCGCAGTTATACGCTTTGCAATAGGGTGACTACTATCGTATTTTGTGGTCATGGCAAACGACTGTTGGACGGTCAATTGTTTTGTGAAAGACTTAGCGGTCTTACGACTTCCCCTCTGGGAAGATGACCGACTAACAGCAGCAACAGCAGCAGTGGCAGTAGTAGGCGTACCGCTGCAGGATTCCTCGGATGAATCCCGTATTGAGGAGGACTCAGTCTGGCTGCTGACTTGGGCTGCAGGACTGAATCTGATGGAGATTGTGGAGGAAGTTGACGAGGAGGGTGTTGCTGGTGTGTATCCAACTGGACCACGGGATTTAGGTGTCCCTGTACCGATGAGGGTCCTAGCCCCAGTTCCTGAACTAACCACTGAACTATGAAGGTGATTCAGGTGACGTATAAGGGAGGATGTTCCTAGGTGGGCAAGATCCTTACCCCTGCTTATTTGAGCTTTACATAAGCTACATATGGCCATACATTGGTTGTCTGGATTTGGATAAAAATAACTCCAGACCGAAGAGGTGCATTTTTTGGTCTTCTGACCAGGCATGACGATGGGCTTTTTCATCCCATGGACATCAGCTTTTTCCCCCCCTGGTGCCTCATTTACAATAACCACATCACCATCCTCATCATCAAGTTCCTCCACAGCGCCAGCTACATCATCAATAGCCTCCTCCCGAGCCACCTCTTCCCGTACAGTGATGGGAAGGTCAGGCTTGACAACCACCAACACCCTTGGACTCGCCTTGGGGATTTGTGATAATTTCTCTTTAGAAGGCAGAGTTGTTTGCTGTTTTGTTGCTGACAGCATAACTCTCTTCAATTTTTTGTAGGGGGGGGAGGAGGAGGAGGGCTAAGATCCGTGGGTGAAGCTGAACCACTAGTCATGAACACGGGCCAGGGCCTAAGCCGTTCCTTGCCACTCCGTGTCGTAAATGGCATATTGGCAACTTTACGTTTCTCCTCAGATGATTTAAAGTTTCTCTTTTTGCTACTTTTTCTTAACTTGGGCTTTTTGGATTTTACATGCCCGGTACTACGAGATTGGGCATCGGGCTTGGAAGACGACGTTGATGGCATTTCATCGTCTATGTCATGACTAGTGGCAGCAGCTTCAGCATTAGGAGGAAGTGGGTCTTGATCTTTCCCTACTTTATCCTCCAAATTTTTGGTCTCCATTATATGTAGCACAAGATACTGCAGAATGTGTGAACTTGGTAATATTGCAGTACCAATGGACTTATACTGCTGGATTGGTTTTGCAAATTTGGTTATAATTATTATATATTTTTTTTTTTTTTTTAAATTTTTTATTTTTTTTTACTTTTTTTTAATTTTTAAAAAACTTGGGAATAGTGGGGAAAAAACTATGCCCTTAGAAGCACAGAGCACAGGACACAGCACCACTGGACTGAACAGGACACGGCACAGGACCCAGCAGCACTACGGAACTCAGCAGGACAGAGCACAGGACACAGCACCACTGGACTGATACTGCAGAATGTGTGAACTTGGTAATATTGCAGTACCAATGGACTTATACTGCTGGATTGGTTTTGCAAATTTGGTTATATAATTATTATATATTTTTTTTTTTTTTTTTAATTTTTTTTTTTTTTTTACTTTTTTTTTATTTTTTAAAAACTTGGGAATAATGGGGAAATAACTATGCCCTTAGAAGCACAGAGCACAGGACACAGCACCACTGGACTGAACAGGACACGGCACAGGACCCAGCAGCACTACGGAACTCAGCAGGACAGAGCACAGGACACAGCACCACTGGACTGATACTGCAGAATGTGTGAACTTGGTAATATTGCAGTACCAATGGACTTATACTGCTGGATTGGTTTTGCACATTTGGTTATAATTATATATATTTTTTTTAATTTCTAATTTTTTATTTTTTTTTACTTTTTTTTTATTTTTTAAAAACTTGGGAATAATGGGGAAATAACTATGCCCTTAGAAGCACAGAGCACAGGACACAGCACCACTGGACTGAACAGGACACAGCACAGGACCCAGCAGCACCACTGACCTCAGAAGGACAGAGCACAGCACACAGCACCACTGGACTGATACTGCAGAACACAGCACAGCACAGCACAGCACAGCACAGCACAGAACTAAACAGCACAGAACTAAACAGCACAGAACTAAACAGCACAGAACTAAACAGCACAGAACTAAACAGCACAGAGGACCACCTAACACACCCTCCCTCTACCCTGATCAATGCCCGAGTGAAGATGGCGGTGACTAGCGGGGAATTTATAGGATCCGAGTATCGCGAGATCCGACAACGGGATTATGAGTCAGAGCCTCAGTT